>NC_056741.1:73299790-73374790 GCF_019279795.1 Protopterus annectens
ATTTATATACTCTCTTTTTACACCTATATATATCTTGAGAAATAATTATCATATACTGTATAAACTTGCTTCTGTAAACCTTCAGCTAGATTTGTTATTAATAATCCAGTCCATTTATCTTTTTCATTTCTATGTCCCATAATAGATGTTTGTCTTTTAAATTTGTGTCTCAAATATCCTGTAAATATCTATGTGCTGTAATAGTAGAAGTACATTTACCAAAACCTATGCTTTTTGCCTAAGCACCTATAAGCTGGCTATAACCTTCTGTAGCTAATTCCCATACGACCTCTCACACTCTGTAAATATTGTAAATAACTTTTGACTTTAACTGTGAGAATTTGTAAATAACTTTTGACTTTAACTGTGAGAATTTGTAAATAGCTTTTGACTTTGTGTGAATTTGTTAAAAAGTATCTGCACAATATTTTTCCACTATGGGCAATATTGCTTACACTTTGTATTATTTAATATGTATTTGTACTTGGACTTTTATTTTTATTGGATGCTAGCTTTACTGTAATCTGTTTCATGGAGCTTGTCTCCCCAGGCCTCCACTGGAAATGGGCTCTCTGGGCCCAGTAGACTTCCCCGATAATCAAACTGGAAATAAATAAATAAATACATGTTGCATTTCAGATCTATGCCTTTGCATACCCCCATCAGTGTCTTTTTAACTTTCTAATGCACAATAATTATTAAGGAATGTGCACTTTATTCTGTAAATTAATTAATAAATTAACCTGCCCTGTTATGCGTTGAGTATATTAAATAACTATTGCTACTTATTAAGCTTGTTACAAATACTTTTGTTACTTTATCCATAAAACTAATTACTGAATAATGTGAGGGGTGATGCAGTAATGCTGTTAGAAATGTGTGATGTGATAAGGTTGTTACAAATAATTATGTCACTTTACCCTTAAAACTAATGCCTGAATAATGTGAAGGATGATGTAGTAATACTGTTAGAAATGTGTGATGTAATAATGTAATGTCTGGAGCATTTCTCCCCGGGTCTCCGCTGAAAACAGGGTCTGCGGAACCTAGTCGGACTTTCCCGGTCAACAAATATTAAATAAAATAAATTAAAAAAAAAAGAAGTCTGTTACAAATAAGTCTGTCACTTTACCCTTAAAACTAATGACTGAATAATGTGAGGTATAATGTAGTAATGCTATTAGAAATGTATGATGTAATAAGTCTGTTACAAATAATTCTGTCACTTCACCCTTAAAACTAATGACTGAATAATGTGATGGGTGATGTAGTAATGCCGTTAGAACTCTATGATGTAATAAACCTGCTACAAATAATTCTGTTATTTTATCCTTAAAACTAAAGACCAAGTAATGTTAAGAGTAATGTAGTAATGCTGTTAGAAATGTATAGGTTCATAGGTCCGTACTAGGCTAATGGCTCTGGAGCCTTTACAAGCCTAGCCCATTGAATTAACCTGGCATCATGCCACCCAACCTTAGTTCCCAGTAACTCTGTCGAGTAAAGCCACTGGAGTGATCCCTAGGGTGAATTTTCTATTTCCCATCCACTCATCAAGATTTCTGCTGAAGAAGGCCAGTGAGGTGCTCTGCGTGACATGTATGGGAAGTCTATTCCACTGCATGTGCAGTTTTTGGGTTATGAACCTGTCCATCCAGCATGTTCTGTTGATTGTGGTAATGAAGTTGAGGTCTCTGGAGCAGGTGGTGCGGAGACATTGGGATTTGTTCAGATGTAGCATTTCTAACAGAGCTGGGTCAGACGTGGCTTTGTAAGTCAAGCAGAGATTGTCTCCAAGTAGATGATATGCGACAGAGAATAGTTGGAGTTATTTGAGTCTGTCCATATAGGACAAATGTTTAAGACCTAGGATCCTCTTTGTGTGGTACACTTGCGGCCTTTCCAGTTGTTACAGGTGTCTAGTGAGGTACATGCCAAATAGGGCATTGTACTCAATCACTGGTCTAATGAGGGAAGAGTAGAGGGAGACAATGACCTCTTTCTTCCTGGATGCAAACCCTTAGTAATGAGATGTGCCACATAGAAGGACTTTCTGACCACAGTGGCAATGTGGTGGTCAAAAGAGAGGTTGCTGTCAACCTGTGTTCCCAGATCCCTTATAATGTCTTACATGTTCAGTGGTCTACCATCGATGTGGTAATTCACGGGATCCATTTTTCTTCTCAAAGGGAATGATGACACATTTTTTGCCATTGAGCTTAAGGCCATGGTTCTGACACCGGTCATTGGTCTCAGTGAGACCTTTCTGTAGGATGTCAACATCACTTGGGGAGTTAATAATATCTCCCAACTTGCAATCATCTGTGAACTAGCCAGAGCCCATTCATGTTGGCCGGGACTTCAGAGAAGTAGATACCAGACAGGAGAGGACCCAGGACCGAACTCTGTGGGACTCCACTTGTGACTGGTCGTCAGTCTGACCTGGAGTCAGCTACTTTCACACTGTGGGTTCTATCTGTGAGCCAGTTTGCATCCCACCTAGTGATATAGGGGTTGATGCCTAGCTTAGCGAGTTTTTCTATGATTCCTTAGGGAGAATGGTATCAAAGGCCTTGGCCAGATCAAGGTAGGCTGTATGAACCACCTTGCCTTCATCCAGAGCTCTGTTGACTGACTCAAAGAAGTTGACCAAGTTGAGCAGGCATGATCTACCCTTCACAAAACCAAACTTTGTGGGATCCAGAGTGTGGCAATTCCCTATATCCTTGTATATTAGGTGCATGATGATGCATTCCATAGCTTTACATATCAGGCTCATCAAGCTAATGGGACAATATTTCCCAGGGTCTGTAGTTGCTCCTCCTTTGTGGAGAGGGATGACTGTAGCAGTGCACCATTTGGTAGGGACAAAGCCTGAAGTGAGGCTGTGACTCAACAGGGCACACAGGTGAGGTGCCAGTTCATGTAGAACACAGCCAGGGATATTGTCAGGTCCCTTGGAAGCTGTATTCTTGGCCTTGAACAATGCTGTTTTAACCTGTGCAGCAGTAATACTGGGTGTTTAGACATCTACTGGTATTGTGATTGGTCCTTTGGGGGGTGAGAGGGGTAAAGTTGGCAATGAATCTGTCAGCCAGTATATTGGCAATATCTGTTGGCTCAGTATGGGAGATACCATTGTGCAGCAGCTCAGAGCAAATCTGAGTATTGCCAGTGAGATTCTTTACATAACTATAGAAGGCCTTGTGATTGTCTTTACTATCTGCTGCAATTCTGTTTTCATAGCTAGCTTTAGAGGATTTGACAAGGGATCTCAACTTTTTGTTGAGGTTGTTAAGGGAGTTTTTCCAGTCTTGAGACTTCACCTTATTCTGCATAAGTTTCCTACTCCTTCTGTTGTAGAGTTTGTTTATGGCAGGGGACCACCTGATTGGCTTCCTGTTTTTGGAGGAGAGTGTCTTGGTTCTATTGGGTGTGGCGAGTTCCATTCATTTGTGTACGTGTTTGTACAGTGCATTGGTGTATGATTCGGCGGTCATGCAACTATTCTCCATTTGCATGGGTGTCGTGAAGTTAGCTACCTCTGTTTTTAGGAGCCCAAAGTTAGCTTTGGAGAAGTTTTTCATAGTGGTTACCTTTCTGTGGGGGGGTGAGGATGTGGATTTCCAATGTGATTAGTTTGTGGTCAGATCTAACCAGGGAGGAGCTGACCATTGGTGTAGAGCAACAGTCGCCCATGTTAGTAATGACCAAGTCAAGGATGTTGCTACCTCTAGCGGGGGTAAGAACGAGCTGGTACAGGGCACTGGAATTAATTAATTTTAGGAAATATTGGGCAATTGTACTGGTACATGAGGAGTTTTCCCAGTTAATGGAGGGGTAGTTGAAGTCACCCAGTATGACAGTGTTAGGTTGGACCCTAATATTCTCCAGGGTGCTTAGGAATGTAGAGTGTGAGTCTTGGGACATGGTTAGGGACCTATAGCAGGCTACGGCCTGAATCACTGTCTTACCAAATGTTAGCTGCACCTGAAGTATCTCAGATGTGTTATGTTGGGCTACCAGTCTGGAGGTGTGTGCATCCATTATGAATATGGAAACACCACCGCCTTTGGAGCTTTGGTCTAAGTTCTGGGGCCAAAAGGTGTGGAATGAGCTATAGCGTGGTAATGCAGGGGTGGTTTCTGCTGCCTTGAACCAGTCTCTGTTACAGCATAAATGTTGATGTTCTCCATTTTAAGGAGTGCTCTGAGCAAGTGCATTTTGAGATTTAGACTTCTAGCGTTGAGCAGCATGACCCTCAGACAGCATTTGTTTGCAGCTGTTATGGTGGTAATTTGTTCTTTGAAACACCACCTAAAAAAGGCACTATAGGAGTGGCAAGAGGCTTGGCCAGTATGCAGAAGCCTTGGGGTGACAGATGCAGGCCATCTCTGGCAAAGCATCAAGGTCTGTCAATCATGTTATCCCAGGCAGACAGATACTGAATCCACTTAGAATGACACCAGAAATGTAGCCAATTGTTGAAGTCTGTCATTTTCTGCTTCTACTACGGTATCATTCTGGGCAATGGCAGGATGCTGCTCAGGGCTAGGGTCATACCTGCCTGGGCTACATAATCCAAGAACTACTCCATGTCTCTTTTCATGTAGTCCAGGGAAGTATGTCTCAGGTCATTCACACCCACATGTACAATGACAGAGTCATATTTGTACTTGTTGAAAGACCTGAGTGCGTGTGTTATGTGGTAGATCCTGGCACCTGACAGGCATCCGACTGTTACTTTCTCCTTATTCAGTGTAGTGAGTGGGACATCAGTGTGCCTCACTATCGAGTCACCTTTGACTAGTGTGTTGGGCATGCTGTTTTGCCTTAGGGGCTTTGGTTGAGTGGCACACTGTTTAGGAGAGTTATTTGTCTCATGATTAGTGTTGTGTTGTAGTAGTCGAGTGCATTTCTGCCTTGGCGGTCTCTGCTGTTTGGGTAGATTTTTATTGACAACCTCCATGAAGGTGGGTGTGTGGTTTGTATTTTTATGTGAAGGCAGTGCTGGTGTGTGTTCTGGAGGGCTATGTGTTCCATGTGGTGTGGTGCAAGTGTTGACCTTCTCCTCTTGAACAGCTAGTCTGGTCTTGGCTGGAGAGTGCTTGGCTTCCAATTTTGATATATAAGTGCATCTCTCACAAGTCTGAGTGTTGGGAGGTAAGAGGAGAGGGTTGTCAGTGAACATAAGGCAGTTCCTACATTGCTTCAGGATGCCCAAGTTCACCAGGTTTATAGGAGAAAGCAGAGGGAACTGACCTTTAGACATGCCTGGAGGGGTGGGCATTAAGCTTGTTCCAAATAGTTCTGTCACTTTACCCTTAAAACTAATGACTGAATAATGTAAAGGGTGATGTAATAATGATGTTAGAAATGTATGATGTAATAAGCCTGTTACAAATAATTCTGTCACTTTACCCTTAAAACTAATGACTGAATAATGTGAGGTGTGACGTAACTGCATGTTGTGAACTGCTAGTAATGCTGTTAGGGTTGTATAACTGAGTATGAGTGTTATATCCTGAAATCTGGCTGAATTTTAGACTAACCTGATAGATATTTCCTTTCACCCTCTTTCTTCCTAACACCTGTCTTACTGTATCATGTAGCATCTCTGCCTTATTCTACGTCCTTTACTGCCTCTAAAAATTCCATAAGCTAATAACTAGCAACTCTCTTCCTAGCCTCGATAACAAGCTCCTTTCTTCTTACACTACCCTCTTAAATACTGCTTCCTAAACTTAGCTGTCATACTATTTTCGACCTCTGCCATTGTTCTCAGCATAATCTTAATCTAACTCCTCACACAGATCTCCTCATATCTTCTTCTTCTATCTTTCATCTAAAATCTCTTCTTCTCCTCCCACCCTTGTGTCTCTCGCTCCCCTCCATATTAAACTCTTCACAAACATCTTTCACTTGCCCCTACATTACTTCCCCTTCAGGCTACAAACTGTCGCTTCTTTCAGATATGTCAACTGTGTAAATCCTTTTTTTTTTTTAATTTATTTTACATTTGTTAACTGGGTTAGTCTGGCTGAGCTTTTGGCTCATTTTCAGCAGAGACCCGGGGAGAAAAGCTCCTCAGGACTAGAAAACAATTTAGTAAATTTTAGCAACATAGTAACAATCAGCTATAGGATCTTAGAAGCAGAAACCTGGAGAAATACATCTCATAAGACAGAAATACATTCTCTTATATGAGAAAGTGCCAAGGTTTTTTCTAACTTGGTTTACTGAAATCAAGAACATGTCTAGAACTATACACATTCACTGAGCATCAAATATAATTCAAGTAATAGGGTGTTGCAAGACAGACAACAAACTTAACATTTGAGCGATTTTTTGTAATTTTGACAAATGTAATCTACTATAATTATGACAATCACCAATGGAAGGCGATACCAGATCGTGTGACAAGCAAAGAAAAGCACTCGGTCAGAAAATGCTGATGTCCTAGTGTTGCTCCTGCCATGAAGTACAGATGCCCTGCAGCTGACTGATTTAAGTCTTGAACTATAGGGGGGTTTGACCACAAAAAACAGTCCCTCTAAAAGTGAGGCAGGTATTGTTTTTGATTTACCTGCTTATCAAGGAACTCACCTCCTGCAAAATGACAGTTCCGCTAAAAATCACCAAATCCTTAACACACTGTATATTAAATTCTATTACTAATCTACACTATTGTGTTAGTATATTTAACATCTTGTCCATTGTCACTGTTTAAAATGGTTTTTAATTGTTTAATCATACATGACTTGTAGCTTTTTAACTGTGGACCTTTTCTCGCTGGGGCTCCGCTGAAAATGTTTTTTTTTTACCCAGTTGGTCTTTCCCTGGCAATAAATAAATAAATAAATAGATACTTTTATACTGAACATCGAAAATAGCTGAGTATGAATGCTGGAAACTAACTAAACTAATACTAAAGGAATAGCTTTTCTGACAGTGTTACCTGAACACAGATAAAAGTATTAACTGAAATCTGGTAAATGCTATTATTTATTTATTTGTTTTACCGGGATAGTCCAACTGGATACATGTTCATTTTCAGCGGAGGCCCGAGGAGAAAAGCTCCACAAAGACAAACTTACATAGATTACACAGAGGTTAGCAAACAATTATAAAACAAAGTGATTATATACAATAGGTTAGTCGTGTTCCCTAGTAGGGACTCGCAATTCTCGTGGACAGACAATTAAAAGTAAGAGACATCAGATTGGAAGCAGAGCTTGGTGATGTAGTTACAAGTTATGATAATTGCAGAATATGCTTTTAGTTTATAACTTAATCAGGGTTGGTATATGGGCATAGCCAATTCACTTTGAGATAGTGTTTGAGGGGTTTTTTTTAAGAGACTTTTGGAGGATTGTAGGGTTATATAGTTTGGCAACAAATTCCAGGTATTGCCAATGAAGTTGGCAAACAGGGATTCACCAGCCGAGTTATTAGCTTTGTGGGTTTGGACCAGTAGTTTATCAGCTGACCGTAGGGATCATAGATTGCTATATGGCTTAATAATATTTTTAAGTGAGGGGGTATCCTCAGGGTGGTACAAAATTTTGTGCACTATTAAGAGTTGATTGAATTGAATTAAGCTTGGCAGTTCTAGCCACTCTAGTTGTTTAAGGTTCTGGCAGTGGTGGGTTCTATAGGTGGAGCGAGTGGCGAATCTTGCAGTATGATTGTAGCTGTGGGACAGCTTATCTAGTTCGGATTTGTTGAGGTTTGAGAGTACAGGTGAGGCATATAAGAGAGTAGAGAGTAGGTGTAATCGGGCAATTGCAGTCCTAGCCAGTGGGATTAAAAATGTCTTGTTTCTATACAGTGATCCAAGCTTCTTATTGATGGTTTGTATGGTTTTGTTGACCTGTAGGTCAAATTTGAGATTATTGTCTATGATAACCCCTAGCAGTTTGGTGTGATTATCTGGGGAAATAGTGGTACCATTGTTAGGTGTGACAAAGAATGAAAGTGTGGTGGATCTACTAGTGGGAGAGAAGAGTAGAAGTTTAGTTTTATTGGGGTTCAGAAGTAGGCATTGATTGGTGAGCAAGTTCTTGATAGTGTTAAATGTATTTTGGGCTAAGATTTGCAAGTCGGATGGGGAGGTGGCTGAGCAGATGAGAGTGGAATCATCTGCTTATTGAATGCAGGTGGCTTTAGGGATAGCAGTGTGGAGGTTGTTGATAAAAATAGAGAAGAGTAGTGGACCTAGTATGGACCCTTGAGGGACACCAAGTGTGAAAGGTAACTGGCTGGAGAGTTTGCCCTGCCATAGTATTGCCTGCTGTCTACCAGTCAGGTAGGACTGGAACCACTGGATAGCAGGCTTGTTGAGGGAAATAGATTTTAGGGAAAGAATGAGAAGTTCATGGTTGACCATGTCAAATGCTTTTGATAGGTCAAGAAAGAGGGCAGAGGTTAGCCTATTGTCATTCCTGTTTTGGTTTATGGCAGTAGTAAAGGAAAGGAGGGCTGAGGTGGTGCTGTGGTATGGCCTGAAACCATGCTGGGAGTTGGATAGTAAGTTATTCTGTGAAAGGTATTGCATTAGTTGCCTGTGCACACATTTCTCCATTATTTTGGCTAGTGGGGAAAGAATGGCAATGGGTCTATAGTTGGATATGTCTGAGGAGCTACCACCTTTATGGAGTGGGATGACGTGAGATATTTTCCAGAGGGAGGGATAGCATTTTTGGATAAGGTTCTGCTGATGAGGATAGATATGGGATATGCAATGGCATCTGCAGCTATTTGTAGGTACTCTGCAGGGAGGAGGTCAGCAGCGAGGGTGGTAGGTTATATTTTTTTTAGAAGTGTTTTGATAAAACTAGTGGATATTGGTTGGAAGCCAAATTCCAGGTGATTATTAGGTAGATTAGGCATGTGGTTTAAGTTAGAGGGGGTTAGTTGATATGCTAGGGATTGGATTGTTTCAGTGAAAAAGTTATTAAAGGTGCTAGCTATTGTCTCTGGGGAACTATGGGTGTAGTTAGCCGGGGTTGGGGTGGTGGAGTGACCTGGACAAAGTAGTTGATTTAAGCCTGCCCAGAAGTTTTGAGGGTTGTTGTGGTGTTATTGTAGGAGATTTTGGTAGAAGCTTTTTTTTTTATCCAGTAAAATAGATTTTTTTGTATCGTTCCTGAGTTGACGATATTTTAGATGGTCAAGTGGGGCTATGGTTGTTCTCCAGCTACCCCAGGCTCTGTTTCTAGTTTCAATTTTTGCTTTGGTATCTTTTGTGAGCCATGGTGCTGTATTTGATCTAGTTTTTATTGTACGTGCTGGAGCATGGGAATCAAGGATACGTAGGAATTTAGTGCTAAAGTGATCTATGGCCTCCTCTAATGTTAGATTTTTTTTTAGCTTTTGACCAGTCAACTGCTTTTAATTCATTTTGGAATATAGCAGCATCAAAGTTTTTCCTATTTCTAAATGTTTTATATTTGGGCTGGTGAGGGTTTCCTGCCTTATGTTTAATGGGATCTACCTGACTACATCGAAAGTTCAGAAGAGCGAAAACGACTTCACTGACACCACATAATCGACAGTTCACAAACACGACACCTCATACACTCGACACATCATAACAACAACAATCAACAAACAAAACAAATCCCCTGTCCAAAAACCACACACACAACACAAGCACACCAAAATCCTTACAAACCAACACTAACCCTTACATACACAACTATCTACAACCCTAACCGAAACCCTAACCCTAAGGTCCGTCACTATCACACACTCACCTAACCCGCGCCCTAACCCTAACTCACTTAACCCACCCCTAACCCAAAAAATATCACTACTGCACCCTTACCTAACCCGCGCCCAAACCCTAACTCACTTATCCCACCCCTATCCCTACAGACCGTCAACATCGCACACTTACCTTACTCGCACCCTTACCGAACCCGCGCCCTAACCCTAACTCACTTATCCCACCCCTATCCCTACAGACCGTCAACATCGCACACTTACCTTACTCACACCCTAATGTCCGTCACTACCGCATACTTACACATCCTTTCCCCATCTCAGTGTTCTCAGTGTCGGTGTTTTCCTCCGTCGGTCTTCTAACTTGTCGATCTTCTTGCGTCGGTGAAGTCGTTTTCGCTCTTCTGAACTTTTGATGTAGTCAGGTAGATCCGTTTTATGATATAGGTTAGACAATGGTCGCTGAGGTCATTAAGGAGAGTACCAGCTGTGTACAGTTGGGGTTGGTTATTAACTAGGATCCAGTCTAGGATACTTTCCTTGTTGGTTGGTTTGTTTATCCTAGTGGGAGAGGTTATGGTCTGTTTAAACCCAGATAAGTTTATATGAGTGAAGGGGGTCAGAGGAGCAGGGGTGCCAGTCGGTGTTAAAATCACCAAGAACTATGGTTTATTGAGGATAGGAAGTGGATAACCAGTAAAGGATATCTTCTAGGGTATTTAGGTTGTTGCCTGGTGGAATGTATGCACAGACGATGTTCAAGTGTTTGTTTTGGTTAATCTGTAGCTTGGTTTTGAGGAGTTCCGCATTATTGAATTGGGGAGGTTGAATAATGTCTCTATTAATGGTTAGAGTATTTTTGAAAAGAACTGCTATCCCACCTACTTTCCTTGTAGGACAGTCTAACTGGTGAATATTGTATCCTGGAGGTAGTATCTCATTATCAGTAGTACTAGGTTAGTACGGTCTAACCGGTGAATATTATATCCTGGAGGTAGTATCTCATTATCAGTAGTACTAGGTTAGTACGGTCTAACCGGTTAATATTATATCCCGGAGGTAGTATCTCATTGTCAGTAGTACTAGGTTAGTACGGTCTAACTGGTGAATATTGTATCACGGCGGTACTATCTCATTATCAGTAGTACTAGGTTAGTACGGTCTAACCAGTGAATATTATATCCTGGAGGTAGTATGTCATTGTCAGTAGTACTAGGTTAGTATGGTCTAACCGGTGAATATTATATACTGGAGGTAGTATCTCATTATCAGTAGTACTAGGTTAGTAGGGTCTAACCGGTGAATATTATATCCTGGAGGTAGTATCTCATTATCAGTAGTACTAGGTTAGTACAGTCTAACTGGTGAATATTGTATCCTGGAGGTAGTATCGCATCACCAGTAGTACTAGGTTAGTACGGTCTAACCGGTGAATATTGTATCCTGGTGGTAGTATCTCATTGTCAGTAGTACTAGGTTAGTACAGTCTAACCGGTGAATATTATATCCTGGAGGTAGTATCTCATTATCAGTAGTACTAGGTTAGTACGGTCTAACCGGTGAATATTATATCCTGGAGGTAGTATCTCATTATCAGTAGTACTAGGTGAGTACAGTCTAACTGGGGAATATTGTATCCTGGAGGTAGTACCGCATCATCAGTAGTACTAGGTTAGTACGGTCTAACCAGTGAATATTGCATCCTGGAGGTAGTATCTCATTGTCAGTAGTACAAGGTTAGTACAGTTTAACCGGTGAATATTATATATTGGAGGTAGCATCTCATTGTCAGTAGTACTAGGTTAGTACGGTCTAACCGGTGAATATTATATCCTGGAGGTAGTATCTCATTATCAGTAGTACTAGGTTAGTACGGTCTAACCAGTGAATATTATATCCTGGAGGTAGTATCTCATTATCAGTAGTACTAGGTTAGTACGGTCTAACCGGTGAATATTATATCCTGGAGGTAGTATTTCATTGTCAGTAGTACTAGGTTAGTACGGTCTAACCGGTGAATATTATATCCTGGAGGTAGTATCTCATTATCAGTAGTACTAGGTTAGTACGGTCTAACCGGTGAATATTATATCCTGGAGGTAGTATCTCAATATCAGTAGTACTAGGTTAGTATGGTCTAACCGGTGAATATTATATCCTGGAGGTAGTATCTCATTATCAGTAGTACTGGGTTAGTACGGTCTAACCGGTGAATATTATATCCTGGAGGTAGTATCTCATTATCAGTAGTACTAGGTAAGTACGGTCTAACTGGTGAATATTATATCCTGGAGGTAATATCTCATTATCAGTAGTACTAGGTTAGTACGGTCTAACCGGTGAATATTATATCCTGGAGGTAGTATCTCATTATCAGTAGAACTAGGTTAGTACGGTCTAACCAGTGAATATTATATCGTGGAGGTTGTATCTTATTATCAGTAGTACTAGGTTAGTACGGTCTAACCGGTGAATATTAAATCCTGGCGGTAGTATCTCATTATCAGTAGTACTAGGTTAGTACAGTCTAACAGGTGAATATTATATCCTGGAGGTAGTATCTCATTAACAGTAGTAGTAGGTTAGTACGGTCTAACCGGTGAATATTGTATCCTGGAGGTAATATCACATTATCAGTAGTACTAGGTTAGTACGGTCTAACTGGTGAATATTATATTCTGGAGGTAGTATCTCATTATCAGTAGTACTAGGTTAGTATGGTCTAACCAGTGAATATTATATCCTGGAGGTAGTATCTCATTATCAGTAGTACTAGGTTAGTATGGTCTAACCGATGAATACTGTATCCTGGAGGTAGTATGTCATTATCAGTAGTACTGGGTTAGTACGGTCTAACCGGTGAATATTATATCCTGGAGGGAGTATCTCATTATCAGTAGTACTAGGTTAGTACGGTCTAACTGGTGAATATTATATCCTGGAGGTAGTATCTCATTTTCAGTAGTACTAGGTTAGTACGGTCTAACCGGTGAAAATTATATCCCGGAGGTAGTATCTCATTATCAGTAGTACTAGGTTAGTACGGTTTAACCGGTGAATATTATATATCGGAGGTAGTATCTCATTGTCAGTAGTACTAGGTTAGTATGGTCTAACCGGTGAATATTGTATCCTGGAGGTAGTATATCATTATCAGTAGTACTAGGTTAGTACGGTCTAACCGGTGAATATTGTATCCTGGAGGTAGTATATCATTATCAGTAGTACTAGGTTAGTACGGTCTAACCGGTGAATATTGTATCCTGGAGGTAGTATATCATTATCAGTAGTACTAGGTTAGTACGGTCTAACCGGTGAATATTGTATCCTGGAGGTAGTATCTCATTATCAGTAGTACTAGGTTAGTACGGTCTAACTGGTGAATATTATGTCCTGAAGGTAGTATCTCATTATCAGTAGTACTAGGTCAGTACTGTCTAACTGGTGAATATTGTACCCTGGATGTAGTATCTCATTATCAGTAGTACTAGGTTAGTACGGTCTAACCGGTGAATATTATATCCTGGAGGAAGTATCTCATTATCAATAGTACTAGGTTAGTACAGTCTAACTGGTGAATATTATATCCTGGAGGTAGTATCTTATTATCAGTAGTACTAGGTTAGTACGGTCTAACCGGTGAATATTATATCCTGGAGGTAGTATCTCATTATCAGTAGAACTAGGTTAGTACGGTCTAACCGGTGAATATTATATCCTGGAGGTAGTATCTCATTATCAGTAGTACTAGGTTAGTACAGTCTAACCAGTGAATATTATATCCTGGAGGTAGTATCTCATTGTCAGTAGTACTAGTGTTAGTACGGTATAACCGGTGAATATTATATCCTGGAGGTAGCATTTCACTGCCAGTAATACTATGTTAGTATGGTCTAACCGGTGAATATTGCATCCTGGAGGTAATATCTCATTATCAGTAGTACTAGGTTAGTACGGTCCAACCCGTGAATATTATATCCTGGAGGTAGTATCTAATTATCAGTAGTACTAGGTTAGCACGGTCTAACGGGTGAATATTATATCCAGGAGGTAGTATCTCATTATCAGTAGTACTAGGTTAGTACAGTCTAACTGGTGAATATTATATCCTGGAGGTAGTATCTCATTATCAGTAGTACTAGGTTAGTACGGTCTAACCGGTGAATATTATATCCTGGAGGTAGTATCTCATTATCAGTAGTACTAGGTTAGCATGGTCTAATGGGTGAATATTACATCCAGGAGGTAGTATTTCATTATCAGTAGTACTAGGTTAGTACCGTCTAACCGGTGAATATAATATCCTAGAGGTAGTATCTCATTATCAGTACTATTAGGTTAGTACGGTCTAACAGGTGAATATTATATCCCGGAGGTAGTATCTCATTATCAGTAGTACTAGGTTAGTACGGTCTAACAGATGAATATTGTATCCTGGAGGTAGTATATCATTGTCAGTAGTACTAGGTTAGTACGGTATAACCAGTGAATATTGTATCCTGTAGGTAGTATCTCATTATCAGTAGCACTAGGTTAGCACGGTCTAACCAGTGAATATAATATCCTAGAGGTAGTATCTCATTATCAGTACTATTAGGTTAGTACGGTCTAACAGGTGAATATTATATCCCGGAGGTAGTATCTCATTATCAGTAGTACTAGGTTAGTACGGTCTAACTGGTGAATATTATATCCTGGAGGAAGTATCTCATTATCAGTAGTACTAGGTTAGTACAGTCTAACCAGTGAATATTATGTCCTGGAGGTAGTATCTCATTATCAGTAGTACTAGGTTAGTACAGTCTAACAGGTGAATATTATATCCTGGAGGTAGTATATCATTATCAGTAGTACTAGGTTAGTATGGTCTAACCGGTGAATATTATATCCTGGAGGTAGTATCTCATTATCAGTAGTACTAGGTTAGTACGGTCTAACCGGTGAATATTATATCCTGGAGGTAGTATCTCATTATCAGTAGTACTAGGTTAGTACGGTCTAACTGGTGAATATTGTATCCTGGAGGTAGTATCTCATTATCAGTAGTACTAGGTTAGTACGGTCTAACCGGTGAATATTATATCCTGGAGGTAGTATCTCATTATCAGTAGTACTAGGTTAGTACGGTCTAACCAGTGAATATTATATCCTGGAGGTAGTATCTCATTATCAGTAGTACTAGGTTAGTACAGTCTAACTGGTGAATATTATATCCTGGAGGTAGTATCTCACTATCAGTAGTACTAGGTTAGTACGGTCTAACCGGTGAATATTATATCGTGGAGGTAGTATCTCATTATCAGTAGTACTAGGTTAGTATGGTCTTACCGGTGAATATTATATCCTGGAGGTAGTATCTCATTATCAGTAGTACTAGGTTAGTACAGTCTAACCAGTGAATATTATATCCTGGAGGTAGTATCTCATTGTCAGTAGTACTAGGTTAGTACGGTATAACCGGTGAATATTATATCCTGGAGGTAGTATCTCACTGTCAGTTGTACTAGGTTAGTATGGTCTAACCGGTAAATATTGTATCCTGGAGGTAATATCTCATTATCAGTAGTACTAGGTTAGCACGGTCTAACGGGTGAATATTATATCCTGGAGGTAGTATCTGTATACTATTATCAGTAGTACTGATAATAGTATACAGATACTACCTCCAGGATATACTATTATCAGTAGTACTAGGTTAGTACGGTCTAACAGGCGAATATTGTATCCTGGGGGTAGTATCTCGTTGTCAGTAGTACTAGGTTAGTACGGTATAACCAGTGAATATTATATCCTGGAGGTAGTATCTCATTATCAGTAGCACTAGGTTAGTACGGACTAACCAGTGAATATTATATCCTGGTGGTAGTATCTCATTATCAGTAGTATTAGGCTAGTACTGTATAACCGGTGAATATTGTATCCTGGAGGTAGTATCTCATTATCAGTAGTACTAGGTTAGTACGTTCTAACTGGTGAATTATATATCCTGGAGGTAATATCTCATTTTCAGTAGTACCGGGTTAGCACGGTCTAACCGGTGAATATTATATCCTGGAGGTTGTATCTCATTATCAGTAGTACTAGGTTAGTACGGTCTAACTGGTGAATATATATGTCCTGGAGGTAGTATCTCATTATCAGTAGTACTAGGTTAGTACAGTCTAACCAGTGAATATTATATCCTGGAGGTAGTATCTCATTATCAGTAGTACTAGGTTAGTACAGTCTAACAGGTGAATATTATATCCTGGAGGTAGTATCTCTTTATCAGTAGTACTAGGTTAGTACGGTCTAACAGGTGAATATTGTATCCTGGAGGTAGTATCTCATTATCAGTAGTACTAGGTTAGTATAGTCTAACAGCTGAATATTGTATCCTGGAGGTAGTATCTCATTATCAGTAGTACTAGGTTAGTACGGTCTAACCGGTGAATATTATATCCTGGAGGTAGTATCTCATTTTCAGTAGTACTAGGTTAGTACGTTCTAACTGGTGAATATTATATCCTGGAGGTAATATCTCATTATCAGTAGTACTGGGTTAGTACGGTCTAACCGGTGAATATTATATCCTGGAGGTAGTATCTCGTTGTCAGTAGTACTAGGTTAGTACGTTCTAACCGGTGAATATTGTATCCCGGAGGTTGTATCTCATTATCAGTAGTACTAGGTTAGTACGGTCTAACCGGTGAATTTTGTATCATGGAGGTAGTATCTCATTATCAGTAGTACTAGGTTAGTATGGTCTAGTACAAGAGCGAAAACGACTTCACCGACACCACATAATCGACAGTTCACAAACACGACACCTCATACACTCGACACATCATAACAACAACAATCAACAAACAAAACAAATCCCCTGTCCAAAAACCACACACACAACACAAGCACACCAAAATCCTTACAAACCAACACTAACCCTTACATACACAACTATCTACAACCCTAACCGAAACCCTAACCCTAAGGTCCGTCACTATCACACACTCACCTAACCCGCGCCCTAACCCTAACTCACTTAACCCACCCCTAACCCAAAAAATATCACTACTGCACCCTTACCTAACCGCCCAAACCCTAACTCACTTATCCCACCCCTATCCCTACAGACCGTCAACATCGCACACTTACCTTACTCGCACCCTTATCGAACCCGCGCCCTAACTCTAACTCACTTATCCCACCCCTATCCCTACAGACCATCAACATCGCACACTTACCTTACTCACACCCTAATGTCCGTCACTACCGCATACTTACACATCCTTTCCCCATCTCAGTGTTCTCAGTGTCGGTGATTTCCTCCGTCGGTCTTCTAACTTGTCGATCTTCTTGCGTCGGTGAAGTCGTTTTCGCTCTTCTGAACTTTTGATGTAGTCAGGTAGATCCGTTTTATGATATAGGTTAGACAATGGTCGCTGAGGTCATTAAGGAGAGTACCAGCTGTGTACAGTTGGGGTTGGTTATTAACTAGGATCCAGTCTAGGATACTTTCCTTGTTGGTTGGTTTGTTTATCCTAGTGGGAGAGGTTATGGTCTGTTTAAACCCAGATAAGTTTATATGAGTGAAGGGGGTCAGAGGAGCAGGGGTGCCAGTCGGTGTTAAAATCACCAAGAACTATGGTTTATTGAGGATAGGTAGTGGATAACCAGTAAAGGATATCTTCTAGGGTATTTAGGTTGTTGCCTGGTGGAATGTATGCACAGACGATGTTCAAGTGTTTGTTTTGGTTAATCTGTAGCTTGGTTTTGAGGAGTTCCGCATTATTGAATTGGGGAGGTTGAATAATGTCTCTATTAATGGTTAGAGTATTTTTGAAAAGAACTGCTATCCCACCTACTTTCCTTGTAGGACAGTCTAACTGGTGAATATTGTATCCTGGAGGTAGTATCTCATTATCAGTAGTACTAGGTTAGTACGGTCTAACCGGTGAATATTATATCCTGGAGGTAGTATCTCATTATCAGTAGTACTAGGTTAGTACGGTCTAACCGGTTAATATTATATCCCGGAGGTAGTATCTCATTGTCAGTAGTACTAGGTTAGTACGGTCTAACTGGTGAATATTGTATCACGGCGGTACTATCTCATTATCAGTAGTACTAGGTTAGTACGGTCTAACCGGTGAATATTATATCCTGGAGGTAGTATCTCATTATCAGTAGTACTAGGTTAGTAGGGTTTAACCGGTGAATATTATATCCTGGAGGTAGTATCTCATTATCAGTAGTACTAGGTTAGTACAGTCTAACTGGTGAATATTGTATCCTGGAGGTAGTATCGCATCACCAGTAGTACTAGGTTAGTACGGTCTAACCGGTGAACATTGTATCCTGGTGGTAGTATCTCATTGTCAGTAGTACTAGGTTAGTACAGTCTAACCGGTGAATATTATATCCTGGAGGTAGTATCTCATTATCAGTAGTACTAGGTTAGTACGGTCTAACCGGTGAATATTATATCCTGGAGGTAGTATCTCATTATCAGTAGTACTAGGTGAGTACAGTCTAACTGGGGAATATTGTATCCTGGAGGTAGTACCACATCATCAGTAGTACTAGGTTAGTACGGTCTAACCAGTGAATATTGCATCCTGGAGGTAGTATCTCATTGTCGGTAGTACAAGGTTAGTACAGTTTAACCGGTGAATATTATATATTGGAGGTAGTATCTCATTGTCAGTAGTACTAGGTTAGTACGGTCTAACCGGTGAATATTATATCCTGGAGGTAGTATCTCATTATCAGTAGTACTAGGTTAGTACGGTCTAACCAGTGAATATTATATCCTGGAGGTAGTATCTCATTATCAGTAGTACTAGGTTAGTACGGTCTAACCGGTGAATATTATATCCTGGAGGTAGTATTTCATTGTCAGTAGTACTAGGTTAGTACGGTCTAACCGGTGAATATTATATCCTGGAGGTAGTATCTCATTATCAGTAGTACTAGGTTAGTACGGTCTAACCGGTGAATATTATATCCTGGAGGTAGTATCTCATTATCAGTAGTACTAGGTTAGTATGGTCTAACCGGTGAATATTATATCCTGGAGGTAGTATCTCATTATCAGTAGTACTAGGTTAGTACGGTCTAACCGGTGAATATTATATCCTGGAGGTAGTATCTCATTATCAGTAGTACTAGGTTAGTACGGTCTAACAGGTGAATATTATATCCTGGAGTTAGTATCTCATTATCAGTAGTACTAGGTTAGTACGGTCTAACAGATGAATATTGTATCCTGGAGGTAGTATATCATTGTCAGTAGTACTAGGTTAGTACGGTATAACCAGTGAATATTGTATCCTGTAGGTAGTATCTCATTATCAGTAGCACTAGGTTAGCACGGTCTAACCAGTGAATATAATATCCTAGAGGTAGTATCTCATTATCAGTACTATTAGGTTAGTACGGTCTAACAGGTGAATATTATATCCCGGAGGTAGTATCTCATTATCAGTAGTACTAGGTTAGTACGGTCTAACTGGTGAATATTATATCCTGGAGGTAGTATCTCATTATCAGTAGTACTAGGTTAGTACAGTCTAACCAGTGAATATTATGTCCTGGAGGTAGTATCTCATTATCAGTAGTACTAGGTTAGTACAGTCTAACAGGTGAATATTATATCCTGGAGGTAGTATATCATTATCAGTAGTACTAGGTTAGTATGGTCTAACAGGTGAATATTATATCCCGGAGGTAGTATCTCATTATCAGTAGTACTAGGTTAGTACGGTCTAACCGGTGAATATTATATCCCGAAGGTAGTATCTCATTGTCAGTAGTACTAGGTTAGTACGGTCTAACCGGTGAATATTGTATCATGGAGGTAGTAACTCATTATCAGTAGTACTAGGTTGGTACGGTCTAACCGGTGAATATTGTATCCTGGAGGTAGTATCTCATTATCAGTAGTACTAGGTTAGTACGGTCTAACCGGTGAATATTATATCCTGGAGGTAGTATCTCATTATCAGTAGTACTAGGTTAGTACTGTCTAACTGGTGAATATTGTATCCTGGAGGTAGTATCTCATTATCAGTAGTACTAGGTTAGTACGGTCTAACAGGTGAATATTATATCCTGGAGGTAGTATCTCATTATCAGTAGTACTAGGTTTGTACGGTCTAACCAGTGAATATTGTATCCTGGAGGTAGTATCTTATTATCAGTAGTACTAGGTTATTGCAGTCTAACCGGTGAATATTATATCCTGGAGGTAGTATCTCATTAACAGTAGTAGTAGGTTAGTACGGTCTAACCGGTGAATATTGTATCCTGGAGGTAATATCTCATTATCAGTAGTACTAGGTTAGTACGGTCTAACCGGTGAATATTATATCCTGGAGGTAGTATCTCATTATCAGTAGTACTAGGTTAGTACGGTCTAACCGGTGAATATTATATCCTGGAGGCAGTATCTCATTATCAGTAGTACTAGGTTAGTACGGTCTAACCAGTGAATATTATATCCTGGAGGTAGTATCTCATTATCAGTAGTACTAGGTTAGTACAGTCTAACTGGTGAATATTATATCCTGGAGGTAGTATCTCACTATCAGTAGTACTAGGTTAGTACGGTCTAACCGGTGAATATTATATCGTGGAGGTAGTATCTCATTATCAGTAGTACTAGGTTAGTATGGTCTTACCGGTGAATATTATATCCTGGAGGTAGTATCTCATTATCAGTAGTACTAGGTTAGTACAGTCTAACCAGTGAATATTATATCCTGGAGGTAGTATCTCATTGTCAGTAGTACTAGGTTAGTACGGTATAACCGGTGAATATTATATCCTGGAGGTAGTATCTCACTGTCAGTTGTACTAGGTTAGTATGGTCTAACCGGTAAATATTGTATCCTTGAGGTAATATCTCATTATCAGTAGTACTAGGTTAGCACGGTCTAACGGGTGAATATTATATCCTGGAGGTAGTATCTCATCATCAGTAGTACTAGGTTAGTACGGTCTAACTGGTGAATATTATATCCTGGAGGTAGTATCTCATTATCAGTAGTACTAGGTTAGCACGGTCTAACGGATGAATATTATATCCAGGAGGTAGTATCTCATTATCAGTAGTACTAGGTTAGTACGGTCTAACCGGTGAATATAATATCCTGGAGGTAGTATCTCATTATCAGTACTACTAGGTTAGTACAGTCTAACAGGTGAATATTATACCCCGGAGGTAGTATTTCATTATCAGTAGTACTAGGTTAGTACGGTCTAACAGGTGAATATTGTATCCTGGGGGTAGTATCTTGTTGTCAGTAGTACTAGGTTAGTACGGTATAACCAGTGAATATTATATCCTGGAGGTAGTATCTCATTATCAGTAGCACTAGGTTAGCACGGAGTAACCAGTGAATATTATATCCTGGTGGTAGTATCTCATTATCAGTAGTATTAGGCTAGTACTGTATAACCGGTGAATATTGTATCCTGGAGGTAGTATCTCATTATCAGTAGTACTAGGTTAGTACGTTCTAACTGGTGAATTATATATCCTGGAGGTAATATCTCATTTTCAGTAGTACCGGGTTAGCACGGTCTAACCGGTGAATATTATATCCTGGAGGTTGTATCTCATTATCAGTAGTACTAGGTTAGTACGGTCTAACTGGTGAATATATATGTCCTGGAGGTAGTATCTCATTATCAGTAGTACTAGGTTAGTACAGTCTAACCAGTGAATATTATATCCTGGAGGTAGTATCTCATTATCAGTAGTACTAGGTTAGTACAGTCTAACAGGTGAATATTATATCCTGGAGGTAGTATCTCATTATCAGTAGTACTAGGTTAGTACGGTCTAACAGGTGAATATTGTATCCTGGAGGTAGTATCTCATTATCAGTAGTACTAGGTTAGTATAGTGTAACAGCTGAATATTGTATCCTGGAGGTAGTGTCTCATTATCAGTAGTACTAGGTTAGTACGGTCTAACCGGTGAATATTATATCCTGGAGGTAGTATTTCATTATCAGTAGTACTAGGTTAGTACGTTCCAACTGGTGAATATTATATCCTGGAGGTAATATCTCATTATCAGTAGTACTGGGTTAGTACGGTCTAACCGGTGAATATTATATCCTGGAGGTAGTATCTCGTTGTCAGTAGTACTAGGTTAGTACGTTCTAACCGGTGAATATTGTATCCCGGAGGTTGTATCTCATTATCAGTAGTACTAGGTTAGTACGGTCTAACCGGTGAATTTTGTATCATGGAGGTAGTATCTCATTATCAGTAGTACTAGGTTAGTATGGTCTAACCGGTGAATATTGTATCCTGGAGGTAGTATCTCATTATCAGTAGTACTAGGTTAGTACAGTCTAGCCAGTGAATATTATATCCTGGAGGTAGTATCTCATTGTCAGTAGTACTAGGTTAGTACGGTATAACCGGAGAATATTATATCCTGGAGGTAGTATCTCATTATCAGTAGTACTAGGTTTGTACTGTCTAACTGGTGAATATTGTATCCTGGAGGTAGTATCTCATTATCAGTAGTACTAGGTTATTGCAGTCTAACCCCGGTGAATATTATATCCTGGAGGTAGTATCTCATTAACAGTAGTAGTAGGTTAGTACGGTCTAACCGGTGAATATTGTATCCTGGAGGTAATAATCTCATTATCAGTAGTACTAGGTTAGTACGGTCTAACCGGTGAATATTATATCCTGGAGGTAGTATCTCATTATCAGTAGTACTAGGTTAGTACGGTCTAACCGGTGAATATTATATCCAGGTAGTATCTCATTATCAGTAGTACTAGGTTAGTACAGTCTAACCAGTGAATATTATATCCTGGAGGTAGTATCTCATTGTCAGTAGTACTAGGTTAGTACGGTATAACCGGTGAATATTATATCCTGGAGGTAGTATCTCACTGTCAGTAGTACTAGGTTAGTATGGTCTAACCGGTAAATATTGTATCCTGGAGGTAATATCTCATTATCAGTAGTACTAGGTTAGTACGGTCTAACTGGTGAATATTATATCCTGGAGGTAGTATCTCATTATCAGTAGTACTAGGTTAGCACGGTCTAACGGGTGAATATTATATCCAAGAGGTAGTATCTCATTATCAGTAGTACTAGGTTAGTACGGTCTAACCGGTGAATTTTGTATCATGGAGGTAGTATCTCATTATCAGTACTACTAGGTTAGTACGGTCTAACAGGTGAATATTATAACCCGGAGGTTGTATCTCATTATCAGTAGTACTAGGTTAGTACGGTCTAACAGGTGAATATTGTATCCTGGGGGGTAGTATCTCATTGTCAGTAGTACTAGGTTAGTACGGTCTAACCAGTGAATATTGTATCCTGGAGGTAGTATCTCATTGTCAGTAGTAATAGGTTAGTACGGTATAACCAGTGAATATTATATCCTGGAGGTAGTATCTCATTATCAGTAGCACTTGGTTAGTACGGACTAACCTGTGAATATTATATCCTGGTGGTAGTATCTCATTATCAGTAGTACTAGGTTAGTACTGTATTACCGGTGAATATTGTATCCTGGAGGTTGTATCTCATTATCAGTAGTACTAGGTTAGTACGTCCTAACTGGTGAATTATATATCCTGGAGGTAATATCTAATTTTCAGTAGTACTGGGTTAGCATGGTCTAACCGGTGAATATTATATCCTGGAGGTAGTATCTCATTATCAGTAGTTCTAGGTTAGTACGGTCTAACTGGTGAATATATATTTCCTGGAGGTAGTATCTCATTATCAGTAGTACTAGGTTAGTACAGTCTAACAGGTGAATATTATATCCTGGAGGTAGTATCTCATTATCAGTAGTACTAGGTTAGTACGGTCTAACCAGTGAATATTATATCCTGGAGGTAGTATCTCATTATCAGTAGTACTAGGTTAGTACGGCCTAACTGGTGAATATTATATCCTGGAGGTAGTATCTCATTATCAGTAGTACTAGGTTAGTACGGTCTTACCGGTGAATATTATATCCTGGAGGTAGTATTTCATTGTCAGTAGTACTAGGTTAGTACGGTCTAACCAGTGAATATTATATCCTGGAGGTAGTATCTCATTATCAGTAGTACTAGGTTAGTACGGTCTAACTGGTGAATATTATATCTTGGATGTAGTATCTCATTATCAGTAGTACTAGGTTAGTATGGTTTAACCGGTGAATATTATATCCTGGAGGTAGTATCTCATTATCAGTGGTACTAGGTTAGTATGGTCTAACCGGTGAATATTATATCCTGGAGGTAGTATCTCATTGTCAGTAGTACTAGGTTAGTATGGTATAACTAGTGAATATTATATCCTGGAGGTAGTATCTCATTATCAGTAGGACTAGGTTAGTACGGTCTAACCGGTGAATATTATATCCTGGAGGTAGTATCTCATTGTCAGTAGTACTAGGTTAGTACATTCTAACTGGTGAATATTGTATCCCGGAGGTAGTATCTCATTATCAGTAGTACTAGGTTAGTACGGTCTAACCGGTGAATATTATATCCTGGAGGTAGTATCTCATTATCAGTAGTACTAGGTTAGTACGGTCTAACCGGTGAATATTATATCCTGTAGGTAGTATGTCATTGTCAGTAGTACTAGGTTAGTACGGTCTAACCAGTGAATATTGTATCCTGGAGGTAGTATCTCATTGTCAGTAGTGCTAGGTTAGTACGGTATAACCAGTGAATATTATATCCTGGAGGTAGTATCTCATTATCAGTAGCACTTGGTTAGTACGGACTAACCTGTGAATATTATATCCTGGAGGTAGTATCTCATTATCAGTAGTACTAGGTTAGTACGGTCTAACAGGTGAATATTATATCCTGGAGGTAGTATCTCATTATCAGTAGTACTAGGTTAGTACGGTCTAACAGGTGAATATTGTATCCTGGATGTAGTATCTCATTATCAGTAGTACTAGGTTAGTACGGTCTAACCGGTGAATATTATATCCTGGAGGTAGTATCTCATTATCAGTAGTACTAGGTTAGTACTGCCTAACCGGTGAATATTATATCCTGGAGGTAGTATCTCATTATCAGTAGTACTAGGTTAGTACGGTCTAACCGGTGAATATTATATCCTGGAGGTAGTATTTCATTGTCAGTAGTACTAGGTTAGTACGGTCTAACCGGTGAATATTATATCCTGGAGGTAGTATCTCATTATCAGTAGGACTAGGTTAGTACGGGCTAACAGGTGAATATTATATCCTGGATGTAGTATCTCATTATCAGTAGTACTAGGTTAGTATGGTCTAACCGGTGAATATTATATCCTGGAGGTAGTATCTCATTATCAGTGGTACTAGGTTAGTACGGTCTAACCGGTGAATATTATATCCTGGAGGTAGTATCTCATTGTCAGTTGTACTAGGTTAGTATGGTATAACTAGTGAATATTATATCCTGGAGGTAGTATCTCATTATCAGTAGGACTAGGTTAGTACGGTCTAACCGGTGAATATTATATCCTGGAGGTAGTATCTCATTGTCAGTAGTACTAGGTTAGTACATTCTAACCGGTGAATATTGTATCTCGGAGGTAGTATCTCATTATCAGTAGTACTAGGTTAGTACGGTCTAACCGGTGAATATTATATCCTGGAGGTAGTATCTCATTATCAGTAGTACTAGGTTAGTACGGTCTAACCGGTGAATATTATATCCTGTAGGTAGTATTTCATTGTCAGTAGTACTAGGTTAGTACTGTCTAACCGGTGAATATTATATCCTGGAGGTAGTATCTCATTATCAGTAGTACTAGGTTACTACGGTCTAACCGGTGAATATTATATGCTGGAGGTAGTATCTCATTATCAGTAGTACTAGGTTAGTACGGTCTAACCGGTGAATATTATATCCTGGAGGTAGTATCTCATTATCAGTAGTACTAGGTTAGTACGGTCTAACCGGTGAATATTATATCCTGGAGGTAGTATCTCATTGTCAGTAGTACTAGGTTAGTATGGTATAACTAGTGAATATTATATCCTGGAGGTAGTATCTCATTATCAGTAGTACTAGGTTAGTACGTTCTAACCAGTGAATATTATATCCTGGAGGTAGTATCTCATTGTCAGTAGTACTAGGTTAGTACGATCTAACTGGTGAATATTGTATCCTGGATATAGTATCACATTATCAGTAGTACTAGGTTAGTACGGTCTAACCGGTGAATATGATATCCTGGAGGTAGTATCTCATTATCAGTAGTACTAGGTTAGTGCAGTCTAACTGGTGAATATTATAGCCTGGAGGTAGTATGTCATTGTCAGTAGTACTGGGTTTTAGCCAGGTTTCCGTAAGACACAATGTCAGGGGAGTGGGTTGCTAGGAGGGGGTGTAGGTTGGGAATGTTATTGTTAATATTTCTAATATTTAGTTGAAATGCTAGGAGGGAACTAGTGGGATTATTCATGGGTAGCTTGACTGGGGGTGGGTTGTGGTAAAGGAGTGGAGGTTATTGGGTGTGGGTGGGCCAGGATTGGGATGAATGTCTTCATGTGTTATAAGATTATAGTGACAGGATATTCTGAGCTTTAGGAGTTTGTTTATAAGCTTTATATAGTCTTTGTCTGTAGGATTATGTTTTGTGGCTGTACAGGGGTGGTATTTTATAGAGGGTAGTATATTCGGTGTGCTGGGGAAAGTAAAGTGTTTGGTGTTATGTGTGAAGTTGTGGGTGTCTGACCATTTGGGTAGTGAATACCATGGTCAAGTGTTTGTTTATAGGCAGTGAGATGGTAAAATAGAAACAGTATAGGCATTTGGGTAATTAGTGTGTTTTTGCTTTTTTGCATTTTGATAGGGGGCGGGACAAATTTGATGGCTGACTGTGCTAACAGGGTGTGGAAGAATGAGAGAGAATGAAATTGGTTAAGGGGGCAGGGTTGCTCAATGATGTGTGATGTGCTGATTGGTACTTAGCAGGAGGGGAGTGGCAAGGGACTGGCTATATTTTAGAAATTAAACTAAAGAAATTAAATGTAAAGGAATCCCTTTTTCTGTCAGTATCATTTGAACACAGATAAAAACATAAACTGAAAGATAATACTGTTAAACAGTTGTCTGGAAACATAAATTGAAACTCTGCTTACCTGCTTTAACTCTAATCTGCATATATACACATCTGTTGTCTACACATTTTATCTCTAAAGAATACTTTTTTAGAGTACTGAAATATATTTACTGTATCTATACTGAAAAACAAAACAAACAGTGAGGAAAAAACAATAATCTTTAGTTCTGGCTTTGGTGGTCTTGTTTTTTTTTTCCCTTGTCAATTCTTGACTTGTGAACCACAGCTCTTGCCAAGTTTAGGCCTTACTCTTTGTTGTCCCAGTCCCTGCTGAGGTATTGGAAGAACCACCTTAATGCCCATGGGTCCCTTGATGTGTGTTTTTTTTATATAATTTGTCTCTTCAGTCTCCCCACCCTCCCACCCCTCTCTGGTGCAAGTCTGGGTGACAGATGTAATGATTTTTCCTAACTACTGAAAAGCATGCATTTTGCAATACCAAAGTGGAAATTATTCAAATATTCAAAACTGACAGCATGTCTTTTTCAGCAATAGGTCATTCAAATATCATTTGCAGCTTTAACAGTCATAGACCGATAGCATTCCTTGTTGCCATGATTTTATTTACCTTTTCTACATGAAGTAAACTTACACCACTAATAAATAAACTCTTCTAAGCTTGGAAGCAAACTGGTGGCAACAGGTGTAAGTGTAGTACTGCCATACACATGGTCCTTGGTTCAAATACAGCATATCCCATACAGTCTTACTTTGAGTGGGCAGTTGGCATAATGTTTAAGATGTTTATCTTACAGACACAAGGTGCAGGGTTTGATTTTCACATGGGGTAAATGACTAGGCTTAAAATGGCCTACAAGGGTGGTTAGCCCAGTATTAATCCATAAACCTATAATGTACTATAGTGAAATTGACCTATGTTACCAATAAAGAAATTCTTGCAAGTCTGTAACTGAACTGATATTACAGTGGTGAAATGCATAGATTGTAACTTTGTTATTAAAACAAATGGAAATCTTAGTGGCATTGTCTTTCCCTCTTATAAATTCAAACGAAACTAAAGTACAGATCTGACGCTTTGTTCATTTTTCAGCATTTTTTGCATTTCTGCACTTTTATGAAATTAATTCTCACTGTTGAATTTTTTACATTTACTCGGTGACCCCCCCCTCCCATCGTAATTTACAAAGGAGTTTCTTCTGTGTGTAGGGTCTCTGCCCAGTGTCTTACATGTAGCTGCTATTTTAGCTGATGTCATTTAATTCTTTTAGTACTACTGAATTTTGGCCATCTCAAAAAACTCCAGCTTTACTCTATAGTATATCACCTACTCTGAGGTGATCTCTGCCTAACATATAAAGCTATGTCAAACCCAGAGCTGTAGGACATGCTCCATTTAAAGAAATCCCTCCAAGCTACACGCTCTAGGGACCTAAACATTGTCACCACAATAAACAGGACATGCTGGAGCGATAGATTTCTGTCCCAGAGACTTCCCATACTTTGGACAGGCTACCCATCTATGTCAAGCAAAGTTCCTCATTAGCACTCTTCAAAAAAAATCTTGATGAGTGGATGGGAAATAGGAAATACACCCTGGGGGTCACTTCTGTGACTCTGCTCGACAGTGGCACAGGAAAATAACTTTCTTGGGTGGCGTAAGCCAAGGAACCTTGTTGGCTAGGCTTACTTAGGCCCTCGGGCTGATAGCCTAGTACCTACCTATGAACCTATGAATAGTGCAAGGATTTATTATTGCTGTCTAAAATTTTCTTGAATAAATAGCAAGAACTGTTACTGCATAAAATTGTCACTATTAATATTTACCTGATCTTTACCAAAAGCCAGGGAACCTTGTTGGCTAGGCTTACGTAGGCCCTCGGCCGATAGCCTAGTACCTACCTATGAACCTATAAATAGTACAAGGATTTATTATTGCTGTCTAAAATTTTCATGAATAAATAGCAAGAGCTGTTACTGCATAAAATTGTCACTATTAATATTTACCTGATCTTTACCATACTCTTTGATGACATACAGTAGGCTAGAGTCACACCTTGGCACTTGGTCGTGTTGCCCTGGTGTGCTATAGCTACTTGGATAGTGAAATCTGAGACTATTTGCTGACTGAATTTTTGTCGCGCAGCCATTCACCTGCTCACATACATTTTTATTTAGAATGCAGGCCATCTCCAGGGCTGAGAAGAGTCTGTTCCTGTATTTGTTAGTATATTAATGCATGTATGTTACATTTGTTGACTGGGGAAGCCTGGCTGTGCACAAAGGCCTATTTTCAGTGGAAGCCTTGGGAGAATCTACACTGTATTCAGTACAATCTTTAGTTTTCCAATATATTCAGTGGGCAGAATGACTCAAATTTAAAATGCCCACTATTCGCAATTTATTATTACTTAACCATAATTATTGCATTCAAGTGAAAAAAAAAACAGAACAGAGGTAAGGCTCCAGGCTCTCCAAATAATTTTTATTATCAAGTACACAAGCACTTTCACCATTAGGCTTCTTCAGGTGTATCAAGTAACACACTCACACCTGTATTTATATCAGAAGTCACATGATCAAAAATTAAGACTCTTAAAGACATATAAAAAATTTTTCATAAAAAACTTTTAAAACATAACACAATAACCATGAATGACTCTGTATATATCCATGTAAACTATATAAGTAGTTTACAAAAACATATTTGAACATATTCATAAAAATGATGCTATAAAAACAAATATCCATGTTTTGTAAATAATTATATTATCTACGTAATGGTCTATTTTTCAGAATAGGCACTTGGGCTTCAGGCCAGTTATTTTACATTAAGAAGGTTCGTGGTCTGCACTCTTGTGGGAGAAGAGGCTGGACTCTGCCCTTCTGAGCTGGGAATTTCTGGTTAAAGGTTTATAGTGCCTGAATATTTGAACTGTATCTTACTGAAATTGGTACACCTTGTTTGCTCTAGCATAGACTAGATCCAGGCCTGCTGAATCTAGCTTTGTTTATATGCTTGTTGTTTGTTTGCTTGTTATTTCCCTGGAAGCTAATTCCACCTAATACGCAGCTTCTCAGCGCTTCTGTGGATCACTAGTGATATCTGCATTGCTTACTGTACTTATTTCCTTGTTTCACTTGAAAGAAAGTTACTGTTTGTCATTTTGCATTTAGTTACTTGTAACACATTGCACTCAAGTTACCTGGCACTTGCTCACTAAAGCAATTATATAAGTCAGCACTAAAAATTAAAAGCACTACACCCTCACTCCCCACTGGCCCTGGTTTTCAATTATTAAGGAATTCCCAATATTATTCTAGCATGTCCAAAGGTCAGTTGTCAATCTCCTCTCCGGTCCAGCTGGTGAATCTGGGAATCTTGAGGCAATGTTATAACTGCCTCATGTACACAGACAACCCTCTCCTCCTCCCACATAAAACAAATACTTGCGAGAGATGCAGCTATTTAGCCAAACTGGAGGCTGAGCTCTCTCAACTCAGGACTGGCAAGACCAGACAGGAGGAGAAGGCAACTACACACTCCACAAAACCAGCCTCACATAATGCTACCACACCACTGAATCAAACACATAAACACACAAAGACATACTCAGAAGCTCTGAGTAAAAATTTACCTAAACAGCAGAGGCCTCCAAAGCAGACACCCAAACAACTGCTACCTCAAGACACCCCACAAGCAACACATAAACCACAAAAGCAGTGTGCAAAGCAGTCACAGCCCTTAAGGCCAAATACAACACCAAACATACTTGTCATAGGTGACTCCATAGTCAGACACACTGATGTCGCACTCACCAGGCTGAACAAGGAGAGGGTCACAGTAAGCTGCCTATCGGGCGCTGGAATCCGCCACATAACACAAGCACTCGGGTCACTCCACGGCAAGTACAAATATGACACAGTCATTGTCCATGCTGGTGTGAATGACCTGAGACGTACCTCCCTGGACTACATGAAAAGAGACATAGAGGAGCTCTCTGATTATGTAGCCCAGGCAGGTATGACCCTGACCCTGAGCAGTATCCTTCCTTCACCAAGAATGATGCCACAATATAGAGACAAGATGATCAGCTTTAACAATTGGCCTAATGTCTGGTGTCATTCAAAGGGGATCCAGTGTCTGTCTGCCTAGGATGACATGCTTGACAAGCCACGCTGCTTCGTAAGGGACGGCTTGCACCTGTCACCCCTGGGATTCTGGATATTGGCTAAGGCTCTTGCCACCCCCATAGTGCCTTTTTTAGACAAGGCTCAAATTCTAAACCTACCACCCTAGAAAACAAAAATGGGAGGAAACTGAGGGTAATGCTGCTCAATGCCAGAAGTTTAAATCTCAAAATGCACACACTCGAGGCCCTTCTCAGTATGGAGAACATCGATGTCTGTGCTGTAACTGAAACCTGGTTCAAGGCTCCTGAGAGCACCCCGGCACTATTAGGTTTTACCTCATATCATAAAGGATACCCACACCTCCAGGTTGGTGGCAACGCACGAAGCTTCGGAAACCATCCAGGTGCAACTAACCATAGGCAAAACTGCTCTACAAATTGTAGCATGTTACAGGCCACCCTCTCAAACTTAGGACCCCACACAGCCTTCCTGAAGACACTGGAGGGTATAAATGTATCTCCAAACACCAAACACCAAACACCATCAACTACCCGAATATAGACTGGGAACATTACTCAAGCCCTAACTATCTAGCCCAATGGTTCCTGGAGTTCATAAATTCAAATGCCATGGAACAGCTAGTCACTGTTCCCACGAGAGGAGAAAATATACTTGATCTCATTATCACAAACATGGGGACAAAATGCTCCACACCGGAAGTATATCCCTCATTGGTGAGATCTGATCATAAACTAATCTTACTGGAAATCCACATCCCGCCCCCACCCCAAACAAAAAAAGACCACAGTGAAGAACTTTTCTAAAGCAAACTTCAAACTTCACACTACTCAAGACTGGTGTGGTATCCTTCAAGGCCCCTGAGCCAGTGGAAACCACAACCCAAGCTGCGGAAGCCCTTACAAATGCCTTCTATGAACACCTCCAGGACTGCATGGATCAGGCAACCCCAAATAAAACCAAGACTCTTTCCACAAAGGGAAAACGTCCAGTCTGGTGGACCCCAGCCATTAACAAACTTTACAATAAGAGGAGAAAGCTATTACATGATAGAACAAAATCCATAAAAGGGAAGTCACCCCTGATCATTATTAGTAAAAAAATACGAGCACTCATAAAATCAACTAAGGCCAATTTTGAGAGAAAAATTGCCATGGATTCAAAGGACAATCATAAGGCCTTTTTCAACTATGTTAGGAACCTGGGTGGAAACTCCCAGATATGCTCAGAATTAGTCCAAAATGATACAAAAATCACTGAACCCACAGACATTGCCAACATACTGGCAGACAGGTTCAGTGCAAACTTCACCCCCCTCTCCCCCCCAAAGGAGAAATAACTATCCCAGCGGAGTGTAGCCTCCCAGACATCACAAATGTGCAGGTGAAAGCTGCTCTCTCTAAAGCTAAAAACACAGCATCAATGGGACCGGATGGTGTCCCTGGCTGTGTGCTACACGAGCTAAATGAGGAATTAAACCCACACATAAGGCAGCTGTTTAATCTCAGCCTTACCACAGGATACGTGCCCAAGGAGTGGCGTATGGCAACTGTGGTCCCACTCCACAAAGGCGGTGCCTCTACGAACCCTGGTAATTACGCCCCATAAGCTTAACAAGTCTAGTCTGCAAAGCTATGGAGAGGATCATAATGGAGCTCATAAACAAAGATATAGGGGACTTGCAGACATTGGACCCGACCCAGTTTGGCTTCGTCAAGGGAAGATCATGCCTTTTGAACTTGGTCGACTTCTTCGAAACAGTCACCAAGGCCATTGATGAGGGAAAGGCAGTCCATACAGCCTACCTTGACCTTGCAAAGGCTTTTGACACAATACTCCACTCGGGTATTGTAGAAAAACTTACCAGCTTAAATGTAAACCCATATGTCACAATATGGGTTGCAAACTGGCTTAAGGACAGAACCCACAGGGTTAGAGTTGCTGGCGCTATGTCAGACTCCAAGCCGGTCACAAGTGGTGTCCCACAGGGCTCGGTCCTTGGCCCCCTATTGTTCGGCATCTACTTCTCAGAAGTACAGGCCAACATGGGAGGACTTTGGCTGACAAAGTTTGCAGACGACTGCAAACTGGGCGCCATAGTGGAAAGTGCATCGAACACAGATATCCTTCAGAAGGGACTCACGGAAACAGATAGCTGGAGCCAGAGCCATGGCCTGAAGTTAAACGCCAAAAAATGTATAGTCATACCCTTCGGGAAAAACAAGGTAACCCCAAGCTACCATATAGGTGGCAATCCACTAAGCACAGAAGAGGTTATCAGGGACCTGGGGACCCAGGTTGACAGTGGCCTTTCTTTTGACACTCACGTTGCTAAAGTGGTTAGAAAGACCTTCTACATTGCCCACCTGATCATGAAGGGATTCACATCCAGATCTAGTGAGGTCATGGTTCCCCTGTACTCTTCACTTATCAGACCAATGATCGAGTACAATGCCCCATTCGGGATGTATCTCACCCGACATCTGCAGCAATTGGAGAGACCCCAAAAGTTCCTCACCAAAAGGATAAAGGGACTCCAAAATCAGTCATATGTTGCCAGATTGAAGAAACTCCAGCTCTATTCAGTCGCATACCGTCTGCTCAGAGGTGACATGTGCCTGACATACAAGGCCATGTCCAACCCGGAATTAATGGACATGCTCCACCTCAAAAAATCCATATCCACCAAAATCACTAGAGCAAGCGACTTAAACCTTAGCATGGATATAAATAGGACGTGCTGGAGGGATAGATTTATCACTCAGAGACTCCCTATGCTGTGGAATAAAATCCTGGTCCATGTGAGGCAGACCACCTCGCTGGCTCTGTTCAAGAGAAATCTTGACCTGTGGATGGGAGATTGTAGGTTTACCCCGGGAATCATCTCTGTGTCACTGCTGGACAGAGGCACAACAAATTAATGGGCACAGTATTTTTTCATATAAGGGGTGGCGTAAGCCACAAAAATTTGGGCTAGGCTTATAAATGCCTTAGGGCAGATAGCCTAGTATAAACCTACGAACCTATGATCATTCAGACCATGTCCATCATTAGCTCTTAACCTCACTATCCAATTGGTTTCTAGATTCTCAGTTCGTACCCTGATATCACCACCCCTTAGATTCTCAAAGCATCTACCTATCACCCTAATGTAAAGGTATGTTGTATGCTAGTTTCCTTGATATGTTTAGCTAGAGCATTAAACATACTACCCTTTTTCATATGATATATGTGTTCTCTAATCCTATCCCTTAGTAGATAATATAATTATTTACAAAACATGGATATTTTGTTTTTATAGCATCATTTTTATGAATATGTTGAAATAGTTTTTTGTAAATAACTTATATCATTTACATGGATATATACAGAGTCATCCATGGTTATTGTGTTATGTTTTAAAAGTTTTTTATGAAACAATTTTTATATGTCTTTAAGAGTCTTAATTTTTGATCATGTGACTTTTGATATAAATACAGGTGTGAGTGTGTTACTTAATACACCTGAAGAAGCCTAATGGTGAAAGTGCTTGTGTACATAATAATAAAAATTATTTGGAGAGCCTGGAGCCTTACCTCTGTTCTGTTTTTTTCACTTGAATCAATATTGTACTGCTTACTGAGGTACCTGGTTGCTGTTGGGACTGTTTTGAGTATAATTATTGCATTGTTTTAATGCAGATATGTGTGTAGGCTTGAAGCCTTTTTTAGATATCTTCTAGGAAGGCAAGTGGTGGACATGCTTCATAAGGTAGTCAAGGGATTAATAAGAATCTGATAACTGAACTGTGGGACAGGTTTCTGGCACATGACAAAGGTTGGGAGGGGTCATTGGGAGGTTTGTCACAGAATCTGCCTGCCTCCCTTCTGGAGTTTTTTGTGTTTTTGTATGTATATTTAGGTCTTTTTCAACAAAGTACCCAGCTATGTCCTCTTTTTCAATTAACTTGCATATTTCTAAATGTTACACTTGCAGGCGTTTTATTTCTTGATGTGTCTTGAATCAAGGAGACTGCAATGTGTTCATCTACTTGTAGTGAGGTGTTTGGGATCCAGGAATTAAAAATGTTAGTGTAATTGAGCAAGTGTAATTAAAAGCTGCACCATGTGGCTTAAAACCTCCTAGAAAACATTTTGAAAATGTAAGTGTAAAGAAGTCAGATAAGTAAGCTATTTAAAAGGAATTGTATTTGAAGATAGTATGTGTCTGCTTGCTTCAGTTAAGCATGTTCAGGATTAACATAACAAGCTTACCAAGCTGGTATGGAGGATGTTTCTGGGCAGATTCTCTGGGGTGGTAAGTCGCCATAATGTTTTCATTTTCCATTGGGTACTGTCCACAATAAATAGCTGTCTTTGGGCTGGGTATAAAAGCAGTTAATCATTGGCATGACATTACTGGCATGTCAGTACTTGATTCTTTGTTTCTGGTTTCTCCAGTTTGTGTGAGTAGGGGGGGTAGGTAGTAATGGGTTACCCTGCATGCATCTGAGAATGGCTATCTGAAGTATTGATGTGGTATTCATTTGGCTGCATACAGGCATATAAGGTATGCACAGTAAAACTGGATGTAATTGGTTATCACATTTGTCTTTGCGGGTAGTGGGCGATAGGTTGCACTGTCTGACAGCAAAATGCTTTACATTTGCCATACTGTTTCCATTAGGGTTGCTATAATAGTGGCCTTGAACATTTGAATTATCATTTAAACCAGAGGTAAGCATTTCTCATACTTGATTGTACAAAGCTACTGTTTATTGCTACAGGTATTTGTTAGAATAACTAATACTTTCTGTGGGGTGGTTTGGCATAATGAAGGTCTTTGTTTCGTAGACATAAGGAATATGGTTTGATTCTGACTTGGTTATTGTCTAGGCTTAAAGTAGCCCTTCAGGGTAGTTAGCCTAGTATTCACCTGTGAACCTTTTAATTCAGGTCACTGTGTTGGCCTGTAATCTGATAACTCAGTTATGTTAGTCCATGCCTCTGGTGAACTGTAATTTCTGCATGAAATATATAAAATCTTGAAATGTTTACATATACACATTTATTACTAGAACTGAACTGATCTGATTTTGGAACTTCACTTGTCTCTCCTTTACAAGTTATTGAAGTTTCCTCATATAGTAAAATTCTATTGCAGTATTTTCTTGACATGGGATTTGACCTGTGGCTTTAATGGCACATAATATTTATGCTGCACTCTTCTCTTGCATGGGATCTGAACTTTCAACTGTCCTGTCACTTTTAAAATGAAGCACTGACTTTAAATTCTACATTCTGTAAAACTAGCAAAACTGCATTTTATATGTGCAAATGCTCTTCTATCTCTGTCCGTATCAAAATATTATTTATGCACCGCAACACTTTACTACCATAATTCAAAGGTCTTAGTAATGTCTGTTAAAACAAAACAATAAAGCAAAAAGAAAATAATTTCCCAGATTTGTAACTGTAAACTATTTATTATGTGAATTAACCTGACTGTCATTTCTGGTATACCATACACAACATGTGCTTCCAGAATGATACATATGTATACCAATTTCAAATCAAGTACTAGCCTGAAACTGTTACCATTTTATCTTCCTGGCCATGAAAGTGAATTGCAATTTCCTTTCCAGTCTGCCTTTGCTTTCCTGGGAATAAACTAATGTGTCTAAAAATGTGGTAATCTGACTGCCTGCACTTCAACTGTGGCAATTGAACCAGATTTTATTTTATCAGCAAAAAAAAAAAAAAAAAAAAAAAACAAAAGCAGTGAGTGCATTCCAGCAGCAGACCCAAATAAAATTCCAAGCAAAACCACAGCTAGTAACAAGCAGGAAGGCAAGGCTCAGCAGTTGTAAAATCCACAAGTCTTTATTAAAAGTTAGTGCTTTCGCAGTGTTCACCACCGCTTCATCAGACAAAAAAGTAAACCAAAATAAATTATTTGATACTAAACTTTAGTACCAATTAACATAAGTGCAGAATCCTAATTGATCCATGGAGCATTTATTTTTAAAGCAACAGCATCTAAAAACAGCACATAAATAATAGCAAGTAAAAACACAGAAAAAGCAGCTTAGTATATTCACCTAATTTTCTTTGCCTTTAGTACTGGTTTTAGGGGTACATGGTCATTCAGACCCATTCCTTTATGTGCTAAAAATCTTAAAATCCACTGTAATTCTGCATTTTCTGTTATGTTTAGCAAGTCCCCCCCTCACACTCTCAGCACAATTTGTAAAGCTTCAAATACAAATGTATGCATATTACCATTTGTTAGTGTATGTTTTGCCAAAGCAATACAGTCATTCCCTCTTCTTGTACAATACAAATGATCTCGCAATCTCTCTTTCAGTTTCCCGTTAGTTTTACCTATATAAAATTTAAAACACTGAACACAGTGTGCTGCATAAATAACATTCTGTTTTGAACACCAGTAGTAACGTTCTTAAATTCACCCTTAGCAAATCCATGAATAAGATTGATTTTTGGATGTAACTATAGCCAAGCAAGGGACTAGTGTAATCACTAGTATGTATAGTAAAGAATACTATCGCTCTACGTATTTGCACAGGGAAAGCACGCACCCACAATATATCTTTAGTAATATTGTCAAGGGACAGGCTTTGAGGACCTCACATCTATCCTGTAATGATAAGGATTTTCATGAGGGACTTTGCCTTTTACGGAATGATTTTAAGGGTAGAGGCTATGGACGTCTGAAAATTGACAAGGCATCTTAGTAAAACAAAGGAGGAAAGAGGAGGGAGAATAAACCCTGTTTCTCAGAATGGAATGATACAGTTAAGCATGTTAAAAGCAATCCTGTGCGGATGCCCATGGTTATTACCTGTACATCACAGCTTAATAGGATTAGGGAAGGGATGAGAAGTAACTGGCATATTTTACACACTGATGAGAAGGTAAAACAGCTGGTAGGCCAACAGCCAACTTTTGTGTATAAAAACAAAAAGAGCCTTAAACAACATTTATGTTACCCTAGACAATTTTGTAACTTAAGAGTAAGGCAATGGGGTACACATAAGTGCCAGGAATGTGCATATTGTGATTACATCAATCAGTCTATGTATTTTAAGTATCCAGAGACAGGCTATTTATGGAAACTTTAATGTTTCAGCAGATTGTAAAACACAGAATGTTATTTATGCAGCACACTGTCTTCTGTGTTTTACATTTTATATAGGTAAAACTAACTGGAAAGTGAAAGAGAGAGTGCGAGATCATTTGTATTGTACAAGAAGAGGGAATGACTGCATTGCTTTGGCATAACATACACTAACAAATGGTAATACGCATTCATTTGTATTTGAAGCTTTACAAATTGTGCTGAGAGTGTGAGGGGGGGACTTGCTAAACATAACAGAAAATGCAGAATTACAGTGAATTTTAAGATTAGGAGCACATATGGGGGTTGGTATGAATTACCATGTACCCCTAACTCCAGTACTAAAGGCAAAGAAAATTAGATTAATGTACTAAGCTGCTTTTCTATGTTTTTATTTGCTATTTTTTTATATGCTGTTTTTAGATGCTGTTGCTTTAAAAGTAAATGCTCTGTGGATCAGTTAGGATTCTGCACTACTATTTTAATTGGTACTAAAGTTTAATATAAAAGAAGTTCATTTTCTTTGCTTTTTTTGTCTGAGGAAGTGGTGGTGAACACGTGAAAGCGCTAACTTTTAATAAAGACTTGTGGATTTTACAACTGCTGAGCCATACCTTCCTGCCTGTTACTAGCTGTGGTTTTGCTTGGAATTTTGTTTGGGTCCGCTGCTGGAACACACTCACTGCTTTTGGGTTTTTTGCTGCTTTAACAATAACTGTGAGTACGGCAGAAGGTGAAGCTGTTGATCGCAATGATAACGGAGATGTTCTCATATGCAAACTGAAATGGTGACGCTTCTAGAAAATCCTCTCCTTACTGCTGAGTGGCTATCAAATGTTAATGAACATGAAGTTATCGAAGTAAATGATCATCGAGTTAGAGACTTAGAGTTGGAAAATGACTTGCATAAGTACAAAAGACTGCAGCGTCAATGTTTTCACCGTGAGGCATGTTTAAATATGAATGTTATACCCAGGGGCTTACGAGTCCTTAGCATGCCTACTTATGGTGATATGTATCCTTCTTTGTTGGCTCAGTGGCAACAGATAAATTTAAACACTAGTCAGGCCTATTTGAAACTGTTAATAGACTTTTTTCAGCCTGTAGAACTTGAACTGTATGATAAAATATCTCAACAGCGAAAAGATTTAACTAGTGCAATGGGTGAAGCAGCAGCTAATAGTTATTCCAATGACCTAATTGAAAAGGTTGTGGAATATGAGAAATGACTGTTACAATAAAAATGGAAGAAGCTAACAAGACACATTAATGACTTTTCCAAACAACAAGTTTTTACTTGGCCCAAGGTACAAACTCACCAGGAACGTAGTGCAAAAAGTCCTTGTACTTCTGAAGCTGAAGGGCCTAATAATTAGTGTGTAATGAGTAGAACATTGAATCAGGAAGCACGATCATCCAGTCATACCAATCAACAAGCGGTGATAAATGAATTGACCAATCCAGGTGACGGAGGCATAGTGACATCACCAGAGCCACAAACTTCTACATACTCCACCCTGATAGGGGAGTGTCAAGGTTTGACCAATGTGGTTTTGATACCAAAGACAGCAGAAATGGGTCTTTTACGGAATGATTTTAAGGGTAGAGGCTATGGACGTCTGAAAATTGACAAGGCATCTTAGTAAAACAAAGGAGGAAAGAGGAGGGAGAATAAACCCTGTTTCTCAGAATGGAATGATACAGTTAAGCATGTTAAAAGCAATCCTGTGAGGATGCCCATGGTTATTACCTGTACATCACAGCTTAATAGGATTAGGGAAGGGATGAGAAGTAACTGGCATATTTTACACACCGATGAGAAGGTAAAACAGCCGGTAGGCCAACAGCCAACTTTTGTGTATAAAAACAAAAAGAGCCTTAAACAACATTTATGTTACCCTAGACAATTTTGTAACTTAAGAGTAAGGCAATGGGGTACACATAAGTGCCAGGAATGTGCATATTGTGATTACATCAATCAGTCTATGTATTTTAAGCATCCAGAGACAGGCTATTTATGGAAACTTTAATGTTTCAGCAGATTGTAACACGCAGAATGTTATTTCTGCAGCACACTGTGTTCAGTGTTTTACATTTTATATAGGTAAAACTAACGGGAAACTGAAAGAGAGATTGCGAGATCATTTGTATTGTAAAAGAAGGGGGAATGACTGCATTGCTTTGGCAAAACATACACTAACAAATGGTAATACGCATACATTTGTATTCCAGTCTTACAAGTTGTGACTGAGAGTGTAATGGGGGGGGGGGGGCTTGGTAGACATGACAGAAAATGCAGAATTTCAGTGGATTTTAAGATTGGGAGCACACAGGAGAATCGGTCTCAATGACCATGTACTCCCAACACCAGTACTAAAGGCAAAGAAAATTAGATGAATGTATTATGCTGCTTTTCTGTGTTTTTACTTGCTATTTTTTTATGTGCTGTTTTTAGATTTATTTATTTATTTATTTTTATTTTATTTTACATTTGTTAACTGGGAGAGTCCGACTGGATACATGTCCATTTTCAGCGGAGGCCCGGGGAGAAAAGCTCCAGGTACATAACAGACATATGAACATTGTTAATGCAAAAAAGGAAGATAGTCGAGTTCTAAATACAATATAAAGATACATTACATCTTGGGAAAAAAATAACAGCAGCATATAAAAAAAAAAAAAAAAAAAAAACATAGGTCAGTTGCAAAGGTGAGGCACCTTGTTAAAAATCGGTTAAGGATAGTGAGGTAAGAGAAGGGTAAATGATAGTGGTCAATCAGGTTTGGAACAGGGACATTGCCAGAGAGTATTGAGATTGGGTTTAAGCTTTTTTTTGAATTGTAGGAGTGAAGGTTCTGAGGTGAGCATGGTCGGTAGGGAGTTCCACATTTTACCTACAAAGTTTGAGAATAGAGAATCCCCAGCAGAATTATTGGCTTTGGTAGTTTGAGCTAAGATCTTATTGGGGGAGCGTAAAGATTGCAGGTTAATATAGGGGTGAATGATGTTTTTCAGAGCTGGTGTTTTCTCTGGGTGATACAGTATCTGGTGAGCCGTTTTGAGTTGGTTGAAATGGAGTTGGCTGGAAAACTCTAACCACCCTAGTTGCTTCAAGTTAGATGCTGTTGCTTTAAAAGTAAATGCTCTGTGGATCAATTAGGATTCTGCACTGCTATGTTAATTGGTGCTAAAGTTTAGTATTAAAAGAAGTTCATTTGCTTTACTGTTTTGTCTGATGAAGAGGTGATGAACACTGTGACAGAGCTTTTAATAAAGACTTGTGGATTTTACAACTGCGGAGCCTTGCATTCCTACCTGTGGTTTGGCTTAGATTTTATTTTATCTTTAACTCATTGTCTTAACCAATTTTTCATATTTATATTATTTGCACAATCTACTGCACACCAATTCTTACAAGTGCCATTTGTGTACACTACTGTACACTGTAGCATTTTTATTTTTCCATAAAATCTTGTTACTGAAGTCTAAAACAACATTTCTATATTGAGTATAGTATTGTTACACTCAGAACTGCACACTGCTGTAACCTTTGACCCTTCAGATCCTGACATAACTGCACTTAAGTTCTTTAGTACAGGTCTGCTTGTAACTGAAATTGATGTGTTTATATTAATCAGTACATTATTCCATAATTTATTTTATGTAAACAATGAAACACTGTCATTCCTCACAACTTAACCAATGACAGATAAATAATCTGGTTCAGTGCTGGACTGCTACAGCCTTTATAGATGTGCTGAAAATACTTTTTATAGAAGCAGCAACAACATTGACTTGAGCCATGGCATGCATATCTTCTTCAGTTTGCTTGCAGTCTGTGTACCATTTATGCCCGTGTTTACTTTATCAAACTGATCAAAATCTGCACTCTTATCACCCTCAGTGCAATATTTGCATTGTCTTCTGGAAACAATAAACTAGAATTTATTACATTCCAAACATCTGTCTTTAAATAACTTGAACATGAGACATTGCAAATGTTTGCTTTGTGTTTTGTCTGGAAATATGCCTGTTACGTAGACTGACTGTACTTACGTCTGCATATGCAAGGCTGTGATTTAACCCTGCATTTTGATTTACATGTGATGTAAAATTTATACAGGGTCTATATCAGTTCAATGAAACAGCTCATCATCGAATGCAACATCCTCAAACTTCTAACTGTGAAATCTAAAAACATCGAAAGCTCAGAACAGCGAATTTTTGACCAGGGAAAAAATTCACTGTTCTGAGAAACACACACACAACACAAACACACCAAAAAAAAACAATCCACACACATACATTTAAAACCCTACATCTAACCCTACACTAAACTGTACATACAGTACTATCTATCCACTATCCTTAACCCAAACCCTAAGGTCCGTCATTATTGCACACTCACCTCACCCGCACCCTAACCCTAACTCACATACCCCGCCCTAACCCTAAAGTCTATCACTATCGCACACTCACCTCACCCACACCCTAACCCTAAAGTCTGTCACTATCGCACACTCACCTCACCCACGCCCTAACCCTAACTCACATACCCCGCCCTAACCCTAAAGCTTATCACTATCGCACACTCACCTCACCCATGCCCTAACACTAACTCACATACCCCGCCCTAACCCTAATGTCCACACAATCGCACACTTACCTGAATCCAACCCGTAACTTTCCACCACAGTGCTGAAAATAGTGAAGCCACAGAAACAGACAACCAAATTCTTTCCCTGGGAAAAAATTTGGTTATCTGCAGCTTCTCTATTTTCAGCGTTCACTGTTTTCAGGTCGACTTTGATGATCTAATATAGACCCTTTATACTGATTTCTGAAGACTAAACCAGAATTTGTTACTATCTGCATGTTATTTAAGTCTGAAACCATACTGACGTTAAAAGCTCAACTGTAAGGTGAATCATAAAGTGTGCATGTTACCTCACTCATTAAGATACGATAAGACTCCTTTCCTGTCATTGCACAAGTACAATAACATTTGTAGCAATCCTCCTAAGATGTAGTCACATATAATGAACATGAATAAATAAGAGAATACAATACACACCGAGCAATACAATATAATGCAATACAATGCAGTAAATAAAAGTTATTGCACTTGGGTATATTGCACTTGAAAGGAATAAAGTAAGGTGCCCAGGAATGTAAACATATACCTTATAGTGCAAACGGCTATTATCTGTACTCTGTGTGAATATTTAGCCTTGTTCAGTTCATGTATGGCTCTGGGATTGAAACTATTCTTAAATCTGTTTGTCTGAGATGGAATGGACCTGAACCATCTGCCAGAAGGCAGCAGCTCAAACAAGTAATGTCCAAGGTGAGAAGGGTCTTTTAAGATGTTGGTTGCCCTGCTGAGGCAGCCAGAGCTGAAGAGTTCCTGCAAAGAGGGCAGTGAACAGCCAGTGATTTTCTGGGCAGAGTTAATGAACTTTTGAAGGACCTTTCTGTCTGCCACCGAGCTGTTGACATATCACATGGAAATGCGGTATGTCAGCACACTTTCAATAAAAGAGTGGTAAAAAGACACCAGTAGCTTCTCTCAGGAAACGGCATTTCTGCTGTGCCTTCTTGACTGCCTTTGTGGTGTTCATGCACCAAGAGAGATCTTCTGCCATATTTATACCAAAAAACCTGAAGGCAGGAACCCTTTATACAGTCTCTATTGACATACATTGGGTTGTGATCTGCATTGTGCCTCTGGAAATCTGTTATGAGTTCTTTTGTTTTGGCAGAGTTCAGGGCAAGTTTGTTCTCAGTAGACCAGTCTTTGAACTTCATCTCTGTATGCTGTCACATCTCCTCCTGAAATAAGTCCAACCACTTTGGTGTCATCCACAAACTTAATGATGGTATTAGTAGAATGAGATGATCACAGTCATGAGTATAAAGAGTATACAGAAGGGGGCTCAGCACACAGCTTTGTGGGACACCAGTGCTTAGCCTGGGAGTGGAAGAGAGGTACGGGTCTAGTCTAACCATCTGAGGACGATTAGTCAAAAAGTCTTTAATCCAACAACAGGTAGGTTCTGAAAGTCCTAGGCCAGCAAATCTAGTAACCAGTCTATCTGGGATAACTGGGTTAAAAGATGAAGTCTACAAAGACCATCCACACATAGCTCCCCCTGCTGCTCAAGATAACAAAGTGCAGTGTGTAAGGCAGTGGAGATGGCATCTTCTGTAGACCTATTTGCTCTGTAAGGATACTGGTGTGTATCTGAGATAACTGGGAGACTGTCCTGTGTAACAGAACCACTTGTTCAAAACACTTCTTGATGACTGGAGTAAGTGCTACTGGGTGGTAGTCATTCAGACTACTGATGACATGTTTCTTTGGCAGTGGAATGATCATACTTGACTTCAGACAAGATGGAATAGTAGACTGAGACAGGTTGAAGATCTTTGTGAAGTCCCCACAGAGCTGGTCCGTACATTCTTACAGCACCCATCCTATTACTCCATGAGGGCCAGCAGCCTCTAGTGGATTAACCGCTTTAAGCACACATCTTACATCATGCTCTTGTATGCTGAAGGTGTGGTTGTAAGAGGCTGGTATAAGTGATGTGAGACTCCTGTGGGCTATCTGTTAGTGGCTAGGTGTGACTGTCTCTGCTGTTTTTACCTCAAAATGGGTGAAGAATTAATTAAGTTCCTGTGCCACTGAGGCACCTCCATCAACAGCCATATGGTTTTGTGATTGGTGATATGCTGAATACTTGCCATAGCTGTCATGGTGTGTGCTTCTGTGTTTTCACCCTTTTGTGTTAACATTCCTGAACTAATAACATGCAAATTTAAATAAACGTTTCTGGAATATAGTTTTTGAGACTACTTTACTCAATTTTTAACATTAAACTATACACTTACTGGTATCTTTACAGTAGAAGTACTGTTTGACATTATGTATTTTACATTTATTGATGTATTTAAACTTTTCTGAGATTTACTGTCTGATTTAGTTAGAAAATGCATTGTACTAAAACTGAATCCTCATGGAAGGAAAGTTGAAGTTGCATTTAGAAGGTGGCCAGGTGTCTCACAATGTTTTCAAACTCTCTCTTGTAAGGATTCTCTTGGCTTTGTAACATCACACAGGAAGTTTCTCATCTGCTTTGGAGATGGTGAAGTTTTTCAATAAGTTGCTGTTAGCTAGATAATTTCATTTGCACTGGTATCTTGGGGAGTCTGAAGCTCTTTGAGACTTTACTACTTTAACTGCGAATATTGTTCCCTTCACATCGACAGTGGCTAAACATTGTAAGAATTATTAAGACTGTAGAATACTGGAGTGAAGTGGAAATAACTGGAAGAAACTGGAATGAATGTTTTATCTTTAGTTAATCTGCTGAACAGATACCAATCTCATGTGTCAATTTTTTTTGGACTTTTTAGAATAAAAGTCTGCATACACTGTAGTTCAGTTAAGAATGTTTTAATATGTACAGTGGAGGTGATTTCAACAAAACCAAATGAAATATTACTTTCTCCAATAACAGTGCTAATAAACAGAAATAGACTGAATTATAATGTCTGTAGCTTCTGAACTCATTATACCCAGAATTATTTATTTTTTCCTGAATACTATAATATTCTGGAATGAATATTTGATCTAACTTCTGCACTCACTATCGACTGTCTGTACCAAACTTATGAGGACTGCACCACAATGACTTTCTGCTTATCAGTCCAAATGAACTAACCGACTCTCTGTGTTTGAGGTATCTCCTAATAATACCAAAACCGTGTAAATTTCTACACTCCTCTTTAGCCCTGGTTCCCAAGCCTGTTTGTACTTAATCTGATGCACATTCTGTTAGCATATTTTATTCTTATCAGAATTCTTGACTGAAGGTTACTGAAGCATTCCTTTAATATGGCTGCATTTCTAGGTCTATGCTGAGAGAGTACTATATTTATCTTACTATAAAGTACAACTGTGTGTGGTATTTGTGCCTGAGCATCTAGTAGCTATTCAGAATATTCGGCCTTCTTAGAGACTGCAGTGCAGCGTTTAATAAGGTACGTCTTACAGATTCTGTATTTGTATGGGAGATGCGAGTGCTTGTATGAGTAATGAAAACACCTTTAAAGTGAATGATTTTCAGGATCAGCTTGTTTGATCTGAGTTTGAGTGGTGAATCTTCTTTGACCTTTTGCGCTTGTCGTGTTTTTTTTTTTTTTTTCATAACAAACAGCATGTTGAACAGAATGCTGCTTGCAGAATGCCAAAAAATGCATAGTCATCCCGTTTGGGGAAAAAGAAAACACCCACAAATTACCACATAGGTGGCAACCCCCTTAATACAGAAGAGGTAATAAGAGATCTGGGGACCCAGGTAGATAGTAATCTCTCCTCTGACAATCATATTGCCAAAGTAGTTAGGAAATCCTTCTATGTGGCCCATCTAATTACTAAGGGGTTCGCATCTAGAAATAAAGAGGTTATAGTGCCCCTCTACTCGTCACTCATCAGACCCATCATAGAGTACAATGCCCCATTTGGGCTGTACCTCACAAGACACTTCCAACAGCTGGAAAGACCACAAAAGTACCTCACCAAGAGGATTACTGGCCTCAAACATATGTCCTATGCAGCCCGACTGAAAAAACTCCGGCTGTACTCAGTGGCATATCGCTTACTCAGAGGTGATCTCTGCTTGACTTACAAAGCCATGTCCAACTCAGAATTGATAGACATGCTCCACCTAAAGAAATCCAAGTCACTGTGAGCCACGTGCTCTAGTGACCTAAACCTCGCCACAACATTAAATAGAACATGTTGGAGGGATAGATTCCTGTCACAGACTCCCCATGCTTTGGAACAAAATTCCTAACTACATTAGGCAGAGTCCCTCACTAACACTCTTCAAGAGAAACCTTGACGAGTGGATGGGTAACAGAAAGTACACCCCTGGGATCACTTCATTGGCTCTGCTTGACAGAGGCTCAGTTAATTAATCAATGGGGCGGCAAAAGCCGACACACTCTGGTTAGGCTTATAAATGCCCTCGGGCAGATAGCCTAGTACCTACCTATGAACCTATGAACCTAAGAGTAGTTGGCACAAAACACCTTGGGCCAAACATCAATGAATGACTTTGTACACCTGGAGTAACAGTGGTGCTGAGCTGTGAGATGTTCATCTTTTAGTCATGAGTTATGTCAGGTAGTGAGTGAAAGACTTAGGACACTAAAACGTAGTAAGGATAACCTGGTAATTCTTAGCTGATGCTTCTGCATTCACCAGCCATCTCAACAGCTTCTTTGGTGTACCTACTAAGGCTATAGATACGGAGTCTGACTGTGGCCAAAAGCAGGAAATGCAATCTCTTGAACTTACGCTGTCCTCTCAGGCAAAAGATATTTTTAAATCTTTTTTTCAGATTTGTTAGAATACTAAAAAAGAAAAAGTAATTACCCTATATTACACTAAACTGACACACTATTCTGACCCAGCTGACATTGTCAATATCCTTGTTAAGAAATTTAGTGCCAGCTTTACTGCTGACACTTCTACTCAAAGACCTGGAAAATCTGAATCTCTTTCTCCTCCAATTATTTCTAAAGATCATTAACTGAAAATGCTAACCAAGACCAAAAATACTTCCTCTTTGGGACCTGACAATAAATCTAGTTGCTTAATTAATACAGTTAAACATGCCCCTGCAGTAGTATTCCTCAAACTCTTTAACTTAAGTTTAGATACCGATTTTGTCCCTGATGAGTGGCATACAGCAGTGGTGATACACCCGTCAAGAAGGGTGGCCTTACAGCTGAACATAGTTATTACAGATCTATCAGCCTTGCAAGCTACATCTGCAAATACATGGAATGTGTTAGAACTGATCTCACAAACTGCAATATCAAGACTCTTGCTAGTTTTGCCATCCAACAGTTTGTATTTGTAAAGATTAGATCCTGTCTTTTTAATCTGGTAAATGTCTTTGAAAGGGTTGTAGAAGCTGTAGATGGTGGCCATGCAGTATATGTGGTTACAAAAGCTGTAGAGATGGTGTCCATGCAGTGCACATGATTACAGAGGCTGTAGAGACGGTAACCATGCAGGGCACATGGTTACAGAGGCAGTAGAGATGGTGGCCATGCAGTGCACATGGGTACAGAGGCTGTAGAGATGGTAACCGTACAGGGCACATGGTTACAGAGGCAGTAGAGCTGGTGGCCATGCAGTGCACATGGTTACAGAGGCTGTAGAGATGGTGTCCATGCAGTGCACATGATTACAGAGGCTGTAGAGATGGTAACCATGCAGGGCACATAGTTACAGAGGCAGTAGAGATGGTGGCCATGCATTGCACATGGTTACAGAGACTGTAGAGATGGTGACCATGCAGTGCACTTGGTTACAGAGGCTGTAAAGATGGTGGCCATGCAGTGCACATGGTTACAGAGGCTGTAGAGAGGGTGGCCATGCAGTGCACATGGTTAAAGAGGCTGTAGAGTTGGTGACCATGCAGTGCACATGGTTACAGAGGCTGTAGAAATGGTGGCCATGTAGTGCATCTGGTTACAGTGGCTGTAGAGATGGTGGTGAACATGTTGTTTCTTGACCTGGCGAATTACTTCAATGCTATTTACCCCTGCTGGCATCATACAAATATAAATGCTTTAAAATCAAATCATATGTGCTAAGATGGAGAAAAACATGGAAAAGTTACAGAGCCCACAGAATAGGAATTGCAGCAGTGTCCCTCAGGGCTCAGTGCTGATACCTCTCTTTTATGGTACTTCCTTCTTAAATCTTCAAGCAGAGAACCAGGTCCTCTGGCAAAGAAAGTCTACACATGATTGGAAACTCATGGTGTCATAAAACTGAGCTCAAACTATATGCTAAAAGTGTGGTAGTAGATGACTTCCCTGTCATCATACTGTCTAGACAACACAGTTCTTCAAAACAAAAATGTGGGAGTGGGAGGCTGGCGTAATGGTTAAGGTGGGAGGCTGGCGTAATGGTTAAGGTGCTTACCTTAGAAACACAAGGTGCAGGGTTTGATTCTGACATGGGGTAATTGGCTAGGCTTAAAATGGCCAATAAGGGCATTTAGCCTAGTACTAACCTATGAACCTTAGGGGTCTAGGTCCTTGTGTTGATAGTTCCTTGTAATTTGACAACAGTTGTCAGTAAATTCTTTTATTTAGCTAAGTTTATTGCCAACGGAATATCACCAAGGTCTAAAGAGGTAATTATTTTCTTATAATCAGCTATTATTAGGCCAAATATCAAGTATAATGTCCTCTTTAGGATGTATCTCACTAAACATCAAACAGTTAAAAAGATCCCAAAGGTTTCTACCCAAAAATATCACAAGCATTAAGTCATTGAGCTTCCAAGAGAGGCTAGAAGCTGTAGCCTGTTTTATAGACTTTTGAGGAGAGATCTCTGTCCTGACTACTGTACCATTGGAGACTCATTTGCCCTGGACCTCCTGTTTCTCCTCACATCTATATCTCCACCAGTGCTAGAATCAGGGACCTAAATTTTCACCAACTAACAGATAAATAAAACACAGTGGAGGAACAGGTTTATAACCCAGCACCTCATAAACATTTTGAATAAACTTCACCTCATATTAAGTAGGGCAACTCTCTATTTTCCTTTAAATGAAAACTAGATGACTGGATGGTGACTGTAACAGCATGTCTGTACCTGTTACCTACACCTATGTACAGCATAATCTGTGTATCAGGATCATAGCTACATACCTGTTACCTACACCTATATACAGCACCACCTGTATATCAGGATCATGGCTGCATACCTGTTACCTACACCTATGTACAGCACCACCTGTATATCAGGATCATGGCTGCATACCTGTTACCTACACCTATGTACAGCACCACCTGTATATCAGGATCATAGCTATGTACCTGTTACCTACACCTATATACAGCACCACCTGTATATCAGGATCATAGCTACATACCTGTTACCTACACCTATGTACAGCGCCATCTGTGTATCAGGATCATAGCTATGTACCTGTTACCTACACCTATGTACAGCACAATCTGTGTATCAGGATCATAGCTACATACCTGTTACCTACACCTATGTACAGCATAACCTGTGTATTAGGATCATAGCTACATACCTGTTACCTACACCTATGTACAGCACCACCTGTATATCAGGATCATGGTTGCATACCTCTATACAGCACCACCTGTATATCAGGATTATGGCTGCATACCTGTTACCTACACCTATATACTGCACCACCTGTATATCAGGATCATGGCTACATACCTGTTACCTACACCTATGTACAGCACCACCTGTATACTAGGATCATGGCTACATACCTATTACCTACACCTATGTACAGCACCGCCTGTATATCAGGATCATGGCTGCATACCTGTTACCTACACCTATATACAGCAACAGCTATATATCAGGATCATAGCTACATACCTGTTACCTACACCTATGTACAGCACCACCTGTATACTAGGATCATGGCTACATACCTGTTACCTAAACCTATGTACAGCACCACCTGTATATCAGATCATGGCTGCATAAAACTATACCTCCATATTATCTAATAATATGACCTTTGAAAGCTCAACATGCTCTACTTGTATCCCTGTGGTATTTTGTCTTATGTGCCACTTTCTTCCCACATCCCAAAGACATGCCATTAAAGATCACATGGAAAGGTTTCTACTTCTTTGGAAAGTGCATCAGAACTCACTAACTGCATAAAGTGTTCGTTTGGGTTGCAGAATGTGGTCAAATGTAAATAAAATGCTCATGTTTTAATACTTAAAAATTAAAACAAAGGTACTTTTCTTCAGTGTCCCTGGTGCATACTACTCAAATGCCTGCTGTATCCATGTTATTGTGCTTAGCAGTGTGATCACATGATTCTGGGTGCAGGAAGTACTTGAATAAAAAAAAAAAACATGCCATGTAAAAAGAATGAAATCATGGTGAAAAAAAAACAAACAAAGAAAGCAAAGTCACAGCAATGGACAATCTACTAAATGCAATACTTAATGTGTGTTTATTCATTAAATCAAAATGGAGCACTAAAGAGGCAATAAGTGAAGAAAAGCATTCACAGGAACACCCAGAGGCAACAAAATATGTTTAGTATAGCCAAAACACAACACCTTAATGCATTAACCGAATCACTATTCCCGGGATTCATGAAGCTTGTGCCAGGTGCAGGCGTAGCACTGGCGTTATAACACCAAATATGGCCGCCGAGTGATTCAGGTACAAGCTGTTTCCACGTGTACTACCTGCGTACACTATGCCCGCACAACTCCCGGGCCCTGTATGCTAATTACCCCATGTGCAGCAGTGTAGCATGCAAATGAAGGTATGTAGCGATTCAGGAAGTGGTGCAGGCATAGTGTAAGCATACAGAAATGTAAACCGTAGAAAATGGTTTACATTTTTGCAAACATAAAATTGGAGCCATGACAGCTGACCAAACACATGTATTATATTGTTAATATATGCCAATGGCTAAATATATAGCCATTGGCATAAAAAAATGTACAAAATATAAAATTAACATTTAATATATATAGTCGCACTATCGCGACATGGAAGCGCAGGGCAGCGGTGCGCAAAGGGGATTGCAAGAAATATATAAAAATATAGAATAAAACCGCAATGAAACACATATCACGATTTCCCCATAATAGTCAGTGGCAGGCATGCTACACCATACTTAAGGCGCAAGGGTTGCTAAGGGGCAGTGACAGTGTTATGCGCAGTAGCTAGGAATTAGTAGGCAATGCCATGCAAATGAGAGGAGTAATAGTGAATCGCAGATTCCCCACTGGTGTAAGGGTGCACCTTACAGCATAGCGTTATAACACCGAGGTGTGCCCTTGAGATAAAGATGACATCAAGAAAGGGGTGTGTCGCCATTGCTGTAAGCACATTGGAACATTGCTAAACTGGTTTGCCCCTAGCTAGGCAAAGCTACAGGATAGGGGTGTGTTGAATTGGCCATAGCTATGCTTAGCTGAGAGTACACAAGGCAACCGAGTATGCATGTGAACGGAGAAGAAAACGCATGTAAACCCAGTAAAAGGGAATGCGCAACGTGCACTGCAGCTGAAACAGGAAGGATATAGGAAAAAATTAAGGAAATGCTTCAGCAGTGAAATTGGGGTACAAATGACTAATTAACTCCTAGGAGCCTACAGTGGGCCATTGACAACAGCTAACAAGACTGCAAGCAGTTACCTGCAGAACAAGAAAGGGGAGGGGCTTTACTGCAAATAAAACAGTAAAGTGTCAAAGCAGAACAAAGCCAATTTGCAGTATATCAGCTACAAGGCACATTTTGCCATGACTGGGTAGGGAAAGTACAAAACAAGAAAGACGGCAGGTGGGTGCATGCCTGATAATGGGAGGGGATCCAGGTCTAAAAGTGAATTAAAGGGCAACAGATTAATTAAGGCAGGCAAGTAGATCTCCACAGTAAAGGCCCCACACTTGCAGTACTCATTGCAAAACCCATAATTAAGACATGTTGCAGCTGGAATAGCTCATACACACCCACTGACATCAACAGCATCCATAGTACAATAATATAAAGTGTGAAAGCACCAAACACACATTTGTGCATTCCCATACACTCTGCACCAGTGGTGTATACAGACGGGGAACTTTTATTATGTACATGTTAGGGGCTGCCATAGCTTTGATCCACCAGCATGTGTTGGAGACTGAAGGTGGTGTGGAGGATGATGCACATGACCACCTCAGGCACCAGAGGAGGAGGAGAGTGTTCAGACCAAGGGTAACCTACCAGGGGCTACATGATCTGGAGATAGTAGAGCATTACAGGGTGGACAGGGACATCCTGCAGCAACTTGTGGAGCTGTTCCGGTCACGCCTCAGATCCAGAACAAACAGAGTGGAACCTATCCTAGTGGATACGAAGGTATGTGTAAGCCTGAGAATACTACCTACAGGTACCTTTCAAAGACCAACTGGGGATATCATGGGGATCTCACAGGCATCAGCATCCAGAGTACTACACCAGTTCCTGGATGCCATGTTATCACATGCCAATGAGCACATATACTCCCCCCGAATGCAGGAGGAGTTGGCCAACAATATGCGTCTCTTCCACCATGTGGCAGAATACCCAGAGGTACTGGGTGCAATAGACTGCACGCACATACACATCAAGTCACCACCCGGTGAGCAGGGTAGGCGCTACATAAACCACAAGGGATACCCCTCCATCAACTGCCAGGTCATGTGCAATGCCCAGGAAATTATCATGGATGTGTGTGCTGGCAGCCCTGGAAGCTATCATGATTCCCACATCTGGCATGCCTCACAGCTGTATCGGTTATTTGCCAGGGGGGACATCCCAAATGGCCACCTGGTGGGGGATGCTGGCTATGCACTGGAACCCTGGATGATGACTCCCATCAGAAATGCACACACACCCATGCAGGAACACCATAATGAGGCACACGCACAAACCAGAATCATCATAGAGCATGTGTTTGGGATGCTGAAATCATGGTTCCATTGCTTAGACATATCTGCTGGAGCTTTGCAGTACTCTCCAGGCCCATGTGCCCACATCTTCATAGTGTGTGCCATGCTACACAATATGGTTCTGTGGAAACAGCTGCAGCAGGGACAGAATAGTGAAGGCCTTCACAGCCCACCACCATTGCCAAGGGCCCCACAGGCACAGAGGTACTCAGACCATGAACACCCTGAGCCAGCCCCAGTAGGCAGGCGGAGGCGTGCCCAGTATGCCCATGCCTTGGCAAAGAGGGAACATATAGCTCACACACTGACAGTGTAGGCACCTATGGACTTACACCTTTCTCTACCTGCACACACAGTAAAATTGGATGGCACACACACAAGACTACATGTAAATTGTCATGTATAGACAGTCTACTGTGTGCCTCCAACATAGGCAGCCATCAACCATTGCACACACAGCTGTCATTGGCACAAGTCAAGTCAACACCTGAACAGTAAAGTAAGCTATCAGCATATGCAGATACTGTATGTATAGATTCATAGGTAGGTACTTGGCCAACTGCCAGAGGCCATTCATAAGCCCAGCCAAAATGTGTCAGCTTTTGCCACCCCATTGATTCATTAACTGTCCCTCTGTGGAGCAGAGCCAATGGCGGGATCCCTGGGGTGCATCTACTGTTCCCCATCCACTCTTCAAAGTTTCTCTTGCAGAGTGTTAGTGAGGGGCTCTGTATAATGTAGTTAGGGATGTTGTTCCAAAGTATGGGGAGTGTCTGTGACAGGAAGCTGTCCCTCCAGCATCTTCCAGTTATTGTTGTGGCAAGGTTCAGCTCACTACAGTGTGTGGCTCACTGTGACATGACTTCCCATAGGTGGAGCATATCCATCAAGCCTGAGTTCGACATGGCTGTGTTGGCCAATGGAGATCATCTCTGGGTAAACGAGATGCCACTGAGTAAAGCAGGAGTTTATTCAGTCTGGCTGCATAGGCCATATGTTGGAGGCCAGTATTCCCCTTGGTGAGGTACATCCGTGGACCTCCCAGCTGTTGTAAGTGTCTTCTGAGGTACATCCCACATGGGTTATTATACCCTATGATGGGACTGATGAGTGATGAGTAAAGGGGCACTATAACCCCAGTTTGTCTTTAAAAATGCACTCTATGAGCACCTACAAGGATGCATGGATCGTGCCATCCCTAGCAAAACCAAGACTCACTCCCCTAAGATAAGGAAACCAGTCTGGTGGATCCCTGCCATAAACAGGCTATACAATAGAAGGAGGAAACTAGTTCAGAAAAAAAGCAAATCCCAAGAAGGAAAGACATCCCTGATCAGTATCAGTAAGAAACTAAGGTTCCTCATAAAATCCTCCAAGGCTAACTTCAAAAGAAAAATAGCCAAGGATTCAAAAGATAACCATAAAGCCTTATTTAGCTATGTCAAGAATCTAAGTGACAACTCACAGATATGCTCTGAGCTAGTGCAAAATAGCACAAAATATACTGAACCCACTGATATTGCCAACATCCTGGCAGATAGATTCAGTGCAAACTTCACCCCCCTCTCACCCCCAAAAGGGCCCACAACAATACCGGAAAAATGTAGTGTCCCTGAAATCACAGACGCACAGGTGAAAACAGCCCTTTCAAAAGCCAAAAGCGCAGCAACAATGGGGCCAGATGATGTCCCAAGCTGCATTTTGCATGAACTACAGAATGAACTAACTCCCCACCTAAACACACTGTTCAACCTCAGCCTCTCCACAGGATACGTGCCCATAGAATGGCGCACAGCAATGGTTATTCCACTCCACAAAGTAGGGGCCACAACTGACCCTGGTAACTATCGCCCCATAAGCCTGACTAGCCTGGTCTGCAAGGCTATGGAGCGCATCATCATGGAACTCATTAACAAAGACATTGGGAACCTCCAAACACTTGACCCAATGCAGTTCGGTTTGTTAAGGGCAGATCATGCTTACTAAACCTGGTTGACTTCTTCGAGACAGTCACCAAGGCCATAGATGAGGGGAAGGTAGTTCACACAGCCTACCTTGACCTCGCCAAGGCTTTTGACACCCTTCCCCACTCGGGAATTATAGAAAAATTCACCAGCCTGAACATAAACCCCTACGTCACGAGATGGGTTGCCAACTGGCTTACAGACAGAACTCACACGGTAAGAATAGTGGGCTCCAGGTCCGACTCTAAACCAGTCACAAGTGGTTCCCACAAGGCTCGGTCCTGGGACCCCTACTGTTCGGCATATACTTCTCAGAAGTACAGGCAAACACAGGAGGACTATGGCTAACCAAGTTCGCCGATGACTGCAAACTGGGAGCCATAATTGACTCTCTGGCTGACACGGACATTCTCCAAAAGGGCCTTACTGAGACAGACACCTGGTGTCAAAGTCATGGTCTCAAGCTAAATGCCAAAAAATGCATAGTCATCCCATTTGTGAAAAACAAAACACCCATGAATTACCACATAGGTGGCAGCCCCCTAAATACAGAAGAGGTAATAAGAGATCTGGGGACCCAGGTAGATAGTAATCTCTCTTTTGACAATCATATTGCCAAAGTAGTTAAAAAATCCTTCTATGTAGCCCATCTAATTACTAAAGGGTTTGCATCTAGAAATAAAGAGGTTATAGTGCCTCTCTACCGTCACTCATCAGACCCATCATAGAGTACAATGCCCCGTTTGGGATGTACCTCACAAGACACTTCCAACAGCTGGAAAGACCACAGAAGTACCTCACCAAAAGGATTACTAGTCTCAAACATATGTCCTATGCAGCCCGACTGGAAAAACTCCAGTTGTACTCAGTGGCATATTGCTTATTCAGAGGTGATCTCTGCCTGACTTACAAAGCCATGTCCAACTCAGAATTGATGGACATGCTCCACCTAAAGAAAGCCAAGTCACTGCGAGCCACTCAGTCTAGTGAGCTAAACCTCACCACAACAGTAAATAGAACATGCTGGAGGGATAGATTCCTGTCACAGAGACTCCCCATGCTTTGGAACAAAATTCCTAACTACATTAGGCAGAGCCCCTCACTAACACTCTTCAAGAGAAACCTTGACGAGTGGATGGGTAACAGAAAATACACCCTTGGGATCACTTCATTGGCTCTTCTTGACAGAGGCTCAGTTAATTAATCAATGGGGTGGAGAAAGCTGACACACACTGGCTAGGCTTATAAATGCCCTCAGGCAGATAGCCTAGTACCTACCTATGAACCTAAGATGGGAATCCTTTAGTAATCAGATGGCCTACATAGATGGATGTCCTAACTACTGTGGAAATATGATTGTCAAACTGGAGATCACTATCTACCTTAGTCCCCAGATACCCCATTACCTCATCTGTATTAAAGTGGCTGCCACTTATGTGTTAATATGTGGGTGCCAATTCCACAATGGAATGACCATGCAGTTAGTGGCACTTGGCTGGAGGCTGTGACATTGACACCCTGTGATGTTCTCTGTGAGGCCCCTTGAGGGATGTCTGTGTCAGCTGGACTATCAATCATGGCTCCTAGTTCACAGTCATTGCCAAACATGGTCTGCAGTAGTACACCTGTGTTTGCCTGTACCTCTGAGATGTATATGCCAAACAGTAGGGCTCCCAGGACTGAGTCCTGTGGGACACCAGTCATGACTGGTCAAGAGATGGACCTGGAGATCGCTGGTTGTACCATGTGGGTTCTGTGTGTAAGGCTGTTGGCAACCCAACCTGTGATGTATGGGTGTATGTACAGGCTGGTATGTTTATCAATAATACCTGAATGGGGCATGGTGTCAAAAGCCTTGGTGAGGTCCAGGTAGTATGTGTGAACCACCTCCCCTGTCATCTAATGTCTTGGTGACTGTTTGTCAGATGTCAAACAGGTTCAGTAGGCATGAACTGCACTCAACCAAGCTGACCTGGTTTGGGTCACATGTTCAGAGGTTACCAATGTCTTTGTTAATGAGTGCCATGAGGATGTGAACCATACCATTGCTGACCAATCTAGTCAGGCTTATGAGGTGGTAGTTATCATGGTCAGCTGTGATTCCACCTTGATGGAGTGGAATAACCGTTGCCATGCGTCATTGTATGGGCGTGTAGCCTGTGGAGAGGCTGAGGTAGGAAAGCTTAATTAGGTGAGGGGAAGGTTGTCTTGTACAGTTTGCAAGATGCAGTCTGGGACAACATCTGCCTCCATTGATGCTGTGTTCTGCTGTTAGAGAGGGCCATTTCTACCTGTGTGTCTCTGATGTGTGGGATACTGTACCTTTCAGGTAGTGTTGTGGGCTCTTTAGGGAGTGAAGTATGCACTGAATGTATCTGCAAGGATGTTGGCGATATCAGGAGGGTCAGCATATTTTGTGCTATATTTCACCAGCACAGTGAAAATCTGTGTGTCACCATGTAGATCCTTGACATAGCCAAAGAAGGCTTTGTGGTTATCTTTTGAATCCTTGCGTATTCTGCTGATGTTAGCCTTGGATGATGTCATGAGGGACCTACGTATCATACTAATAGTGGTCATGGATGTCTGCCCTTTGTGGGATTTGCTGTTTGTCTGGAACACTGTCCTACTTCTGTAGTATAGCCTGTTTATCGCAGAGGTCCACCAGACCAGTGTCCTTGTCTAGGAGGAGTGAGTCTTGGTTTACCAGTGATGGCACGATACATACATCCATGTAGGTGCTTATAGAGTGCATTTGTAAATCTGTCTGTATCTTGAGCAGTGTTTCCCCTTAGTGTGGGGGCTGTGAAACCCCCCACCCCTGTCACTAGTAGTGTAAATTTAGCTGTAGGAAAGGTATACACTGTGGTATCTGTGGGTGAGGGAGATGCTTGGGTGTGGAAACAGTGAATAGTTCATGGTCAGATCTAACCAGTGACCGGTTAACCTCCACTGTGGTGCACCTGTTTCCCATGTTGGTGATGACCACTTCTAGTAGTTTCCACCCCACATTAGGGAGGTTACCATCTGATACAGGGCATATGAGGTGATAAATTCCAGGAAGCACTGGACCTGGAAGTGAGTATCGGAGTAAGTTTCCCAGTTAATGGTATGATAGTTGACATCAACCAATGCCAGGGTGTGCATTGGGACTGTCATGTTCTCCACTGTCTCCAGGTAGGTGGAGTGGTGGTCCTGGGTCAAGGAGGGGGATCCGTAGCAGGCCACAGTTTACATTGCAGTTGTGACTGATGTTAGCTGCACATGGATGATCTCAGAGGTATCATGCTGCCCTACTAACCTGGAGGTGTAGGTATCCCTGATGAATATGGATACAGCCCCTCCATGTCTGTCAGTCCATGTTCTGTGGCTGAAATGTGTGGTATGGGTTGTAGTCTGGTAGTGCTGGTCTGCTCTCAGGAGCCTTAAGACAGATCTCAGTTACTGCACAGATGTTGATGTTGTCCATCCTGAGGAGTGCTGTGAGTGCATGCATACAGTATAAGAAGGAATCAGTACTGCAAACTAAACAAGGATATACATTTTGAGCCTCAAGAGCAGGAGCACACTCAAGCAAATCTGCAGTCTGTGGCTACCACTCCACCCATACAGTATAAGAAGGAATCAGTACTGCAAACTAAACAAGGATATACATTTTGAGCCTCAAGAGCAGGGTCAGTCCACCCAGGCATTCTACTTGTATGTTTTATGAGAGTGAAGCTATTACATTAGCAGTATTTCTTAGTAGTTCGCAGCTTGCTAATAAAACTGACTGTTGTAGCCTTGTGCCCCCCCCCCCAGCTAGTACAGTAATCCTAACTGTCCAATAGACAGTATATATTTAATTCACATCCCTGTGATTAAATTAACCATCAAGCAACCCTCTCAGGGCTTTCTGCCTTAGTTTGTATCACTTGGAGGCCCACCTGTTTATTTGCATTTCTATACATTCCCCTTCATTGCTAATGTATCTCCCTACTATAATCTGTGCACAAACTGGTTACTAATCAGCAAGTCAATGTGAAGACACACTCCCAACCTTAAACTTTGCTGTCTCTTCTCTCCTTCACTTTACAGGTAGTTTGAATTATTACTTACCCCCTCTGAGGCCTTCACTGATTTTCACTGATTGCCTCTCTGGTTTCTTTGCATTCCACCTGGTTTACACCCCTTGTGCTATCTCCCTCCCCCAATACAAAGTCTATATTAGAATCCTGCTGAGCATGGCGCCATCTTTAAATTTCTAGTCTCCCACCAGGACACAAGTACTCCTTAGCAATTACATTCTGCTTGCCCGTAAGCCATTAGACCTCAGAAATTTGTTTTAAAAGTGTTCAGATTTGTAAAGTAATACTTTTTCTTTTGCCTTGGTTGGCTCTGCCCCACTCCGTTCGCCCTCGCTAATGCTCGGGCTCTCTCCGCTCCCCTGCCCTGCCCCCTATTCCCTCCACCCACACTACCTCTACATTTATAGTAATCACAGCCACACCCACAGCTCACCCTCACATCACCTCCACCAATCACAGCTCCTCAAGTCATATCACATTATACTGATAAACCATATCACATTATACCACACCAACTTGCTCCACACAAAATATTCCCAATACACAAAAAACATTCATGAATAATGTTCTTAAATAATTATCCTGATGTCATACAGATAATAACATAACAAAAATTATAATGTATATTAACCACACATGTGACCCTAAATCAATTGACTAAAATTTGCTAACTAAAAAACAAACACTGTATTTTGTACTACATAACTATATATTGGCCTCAAGTATTGCCTTTAATGAAATATTGTCATTAAGTCCTGGTGGAGTGGTGGCATCAAGGAACATTTGCCGCCATGCTTCACGATAATTTAAAACTCTTTTAATATCTCCACCTCTAGGATCATTTCTAATCGTATCTAGCAACCTGAATTTAAAATAATGATCATCACCATTAGTGTCTATATGTTGAAAAAGTGCACTTCTTTCATCTTTTTTCCTTATATTATAAATATGTTCATATATACGCTTTTTTAAACTTCTTTCGGTTTTTCATTGTTAGGGTATGTAAAAAGTTTATTTCAGAATTGTAATACAGTTTTTAACATAATACTAGTTTTTGCAATGGATATATAAATGGGCGAGATGTATAGACTGTTTTGTTTACATTGTTGCATGTTAACCACAAGGGACATATTAGGATACATTGTTGCTTTAAATTTTGGCTGTTCGATTTGGCTCCAAAGAAGTTTCAAAAGACGGACAATTCATAATGAAGATGTTCTGAAGAAGCTCAAGAGGTTTGAGTGAAAGCGCTTAACCGTAACATCTTGTCCGTGTTATTTTAAATGTATTTTAAACGTATTTCATACATTTAAAACGCATTTTAAGTATTGTGCAATGAACGTTTGATTTTATTATTTTGGTTTGTTCATTAGTACGCTTTTTAGCATTGTATCTGCTTAACTTTGGGTTGCTTGGAGAGGTACAAGCAGTTTTATTGACGTCACGTGAATAAATCAGTTTTTAGCTGGCATACGTGAGTTGCTTTTTTTGGAGAACATCTATCGTATTGGCATTGACGGAGTATTGTTATATTACATTCGAGATTGAAGAAAGCATCACAGGGGATTATTTATATGTTTTTATTGCAAGTATCCGTTTGACTTTTTGGACTGTTTGGCCTTACTGTTGTACTTTAGCGAACCAAAGGTGTTGGATCACTTATTGGAACTCCGTGGCATTTTGGTAACATATGTATGGGTGTATAGGTAAGATGAACATGTTAAAGGTGGTCTTACCGTGCAAATATGGTGTGCATTGTGGGATATTGTGCCAATAACTGTGTAATGTACAGTATTTTAGGCAGATCGGTATTATATTCTACATAGCAGTTCTATTTGTTATGCAAACAGTAGTTATGTCTATTGGCAATTACAATACTCAATAACAGGATACATATCATTTGTATTCATCTGACAGTTTAGCAGCATGATAGCAAAGATAATTGGAAGAGCTAGGTAACTATCCATGCACATAACACATGTAATATCCACCTCTCTAGTATCGTTTGCAAGCAATAACAGCTGTGCATGTGTACATGTTATGCAAATGTGTAGTGACCCTTGTTACAGGGCTGGACCTCTCTAGTATCATTTGCATGCAATAAGAGCTGTGCATGTGTACATGTTATGCAAATGTGTAGTGACCCTTGTTACAGGGCTGGTCCTCTCTAGTATCGTTTGCAGGCAATAACAGCTGTGCATGTGTACATGTTATGCAAATGTGTAGTGACATGCAAATGTGTAGTGACCCTTGTTACGGGGCTGGTCCTCTCTAGTATCTTTTGCAAGCAATAACAGCTGTACATGTGTACATGTTATGCAAATGTGTAGTGACCCTTGTTACAGGGCTGGTCCTCTCTAGTATTGTTTGCAAGCAATAACAGCTGTGCATGTGTACATGTTATGCAAATGTGTAGTGACCCTTGTTACAGGGCTGGACCTCTCTAGTATCATATGCAAGCAATAACAGCTGTACATGTGTACATGTTATGCAAATGTGTAGTCACCCTTGTTACAGGGCTGGTCCTCTCTAGTATCATTTGTAAGTAATAACAGCTGTGCATGTGTACATGTTATGCAAATGTGTAGTGACCCTTGTTACAGGGCTGGACCTCTCTGGTATCATATGCAAGCAATAACAGCTGTACATGTGTACATGTTATGCAAATGTGTAGTGACCCTTGTTACAGGGCTGGACCTCTCTAGTATTGTTTGCAAGCAATAACAGCCGTGCATGTGTACATGTTATGCAAATGTGTAGTGACCCTTGTTACAGGGCTGGACCTCTCTAGTATCATATGCAAGCAATAACAGCTGTACATGTGTACATGTTATGCAAATGTGTAGTGACCCGTGTTACAGGGCTGGACCTCTCTAGTATCATTTACAAGCAATAAGAGCTGTGCATGTGTACATGTTATGCAAATGTGTAGTGACCCTTGTTACAGGGCTGGACCTTTCTAGTATCGTCTGCAAGCAATAACAGCTGTGCATGTGTACATGTTATGCAAATGCGTAGTGACCCTTGTTACAGGGCTGGACCTCTCTAGTATCATTTACAAGTAATAAGAGCTGTGCATGTGTACATGTTATGCAAATGTGTAGTGACCCTTGTTACAGGGCTGGACCTCTCTACTATCATTTGCAAGCAATAATAGCTGTGCATGTGTACATGTTATGCAAATGTGTAGTGACCCTTGTTACAGGGTTGGACCTCTCTAGCATCGTTTGCAAGCAATAACAGCTGTGCATGTGTACATGTTATGCAAATGTGTAGTGACCCTTGTTACAGGGCTGGACTTTTCTAGTATCGTTTGCAAAAAATAACAGCTGTGCATGTGTACATGTTATGCAAATGTGTAGTGACCCTTGTTACAGGGTTGGACCTCTCTAGCATCGTTTGCAAGCAATAACAGCTGTGCATGTGTACATGTTATGCAAATGTGTAGTGACCCTTGTTACAGGGCTGGACCTCTCTAGTATCATTTGCAAGCAATAACAGCTGTGCATGTGTACATGTTATGCAAATGTGTAGTAACCCTTGTTACTGGGCTGGACCTCTCTAGTATCATTTGCAAGCAATAACAGTTGTGCATGTGTACTTGTTATGCAAATGTGTAGTGACCCTTGTTACAGGGCTGGGCCAAATGGCTATGTGCACATCTACATAGAGTGGACATTGGGAGTAGAGTCACACTGGTTGAACTACCAGGTTTGTGTAGCCTAACCTCTCATTGCCAACCTAACAGCCACTTGCACATACTGTATGTAAGGTAGTACACAGCACTGGTAATGAAACAGGTTGCATATCATCTTTAACTCCAGTGTAACATCTGCAGTAGGAGTGTAAGATTTAGGAGACAGCTGCCCATGTGTAATAGCCACTTCATAGGTGATGGCTCACACTATCTGATTATATCCTGATCATATCCTGATCATGTTGATAGTGGCATCAGAGTCTATTGGTAAATGACTCTGTTTGGAGAGTGGGTGTCTGTGCCCAAGAGAGCTCATGGTCCTGGTGGATATGTGAGTATATACCCAAAGAAGGAAACAGACCTGTAGAGACTTGCATCATCTGTAATCAACTAACAGGATGCAATGTGCTCCTCAGAAGAGGATTGCTGCTAAAGTTAGCCACAATGTTTCCGTAATAGCCATTGTAGTCACGTCCATAACACAAATATTTACATGTGAGCATCACTGTCTAAAACATCTTCATAAGCAATACGTAAACTAAATACAGTACTTGGTACTTGTAGTACTGACTGCTCATACAGGCATGTCCACTAGTCAGCTACTGGTGTTTACTAATGTCAGCTTTGTGTATGTGGCCATCCTGGGGGAATGTAATCTCTATGCCATGTACACTGCCAAACCCACCTAACACCATGCCCCATACATTGTTTGGGATGCAGCTACAGGGGTAAGCTGGAAGGCAGCCCAGTCTACAGCCATGACTGGACTGGACAGTCATGAGGTGTAGGTTAACACATGCAGCTCATCAACACAACCAACACATACCCTTACCAGAACACAATAAGGACACCCACACACACTACCAGAAATCACATACATTCACAGACGCTTCTAAGTATCTGGCCAAACAAGTGACCCCCCCCAAGCAGGAAGAGACAGACACCGAAATACACAAACTGTATGACATAGTTTGCATAATTGTGCCACACCTCAGAACACATGGCTGGAAACATGCCCAACAGTACTCATTTGTGACTGCAAACTCTAGCACTATGTTACACACCAACCTATACGAGGGCATACATACTGTCAGCTGCCTGTCTGCCACGATTAGCCACATACCCATACACTCAGACCACCTTTTGAACTATACACATGGCTCAGGCATATTCCATGTTGTTGTGCAGGACCTGTGATGCAGTAGCCTGGACTGCATGGAAACACATGTAGGAACTGTCAGGTCTTGCAGCCCATGCAGGTATGTCCCAATGCCTGGGTAGCATTCTGCCATTGGCCAGAATGATACTGCATTACAAGGACAAAAGGATTGTATTCCACAATTGTCTAGTGTAGTGGTGCAAGTCAAAGGGTATCCAGTATCTGCCTGGGATAATATGGTTGACCGACTATGATGCTTTGCCAGACATGGCCTGCACCTGTCACCCCTGGGATTCTGGATACAGCCTAGGGCTTATGCTTCCCCTATAGTGCCTTCATCATGCACGGTTCAGGTGAGGGTCCACTGCTGTTACAGGGACAGCTAAGCAATAAACTGTGGGTCTCGATACACAATGATACATGTCTGAAACACTATACCGACACACATATGTCAATCTCTAACATGGATAACATATCTGTGCAGTGGCTGAGACATGTTTCAACGCTCCAGAGAGCACACCTGCATGACCATGTTATAACACATACCTCACCTCTTGGCCATTATCCTTTATTGGAACACACGGGCCGCAGGTGTGTCCATATTCCTGAAGGATATGTACACCCCCACGCTAGTTGTACTTGCATAACTTCAGATGCATTATGCTGAGCAACTACCTTTGTGCCAAAGTGGAATTAAAATTGCACCGTGAGGCAGATCACCCACCAGGCCACGGATTTCCCAACTGTCATAATGTGCTGTAATGGGGAAGATTAGGTCTGAGACAGAACCATAATAATGGCTGCTCTCAACTATTCCATTATGAACTGGGAAGACTCCTCATGTACCAACACCTGCGCTCAATGCATGTTTGATTCCATCGACGCCAATGACCTGGATCACAGTAGTCACACAAACAGGGCTAACAGTATGCTACACATCGTTAGTCTCCAATGCCAATGCTATGTTTCCTAAGAGCAGAGTGGTGACTGTCATGGCACCCATGCAGATGGACAATGCATGTGCATATGCTGAATCCTACACAAATGAACCTTAAGCAGTCACATATGTGCAGTGATTGTGCCATTGAAACAGAACCAGGATTCAATCCAACACAAACAAGAAGGCAAACTGGTGGTACCATGCTTTAAACTGCACCACAGAAGGTAGTAACTGTTGAAAGCATGAACACACATGAGTGTAGGTGATCCCTGGTCAGCCTCAGTAAGATGCAGATACACCATATAAAACCACACAAAGCTAACGTGAAACTAATCAGCCACATATTATGAGGCCAAGCACAGAGCATTCTATAGCTGTGTCATTAATCGTAATGGCAACGACAAGACCTGCCGTGCTGCACAGCACTGTGGCATGGGAAGTACTGCACCTACAGAAATAGCACCCGTTCATCCAGATAGGGTCTTGGAGAACCTAAATCCACTCCCACCCCCCCAACAAGTACACTTAGCAATATAGCCATGTACACTACAGGGCCCCTGTAATAATGACTATGCAGGTACAAGCTGCACTCTGTAAAGGCATACATACAGCTTTCATGGGACCTGTCAACATCCCAGGGTGTATCCTACACAAATGTAAGAACATTCAGCTATCCACACACACATCATGTTCAATCATAGCTCCATGTCAGGCTTTGTACACACTGAATGGTGCACAGCAGCAGTTATCACACCCCACAAAGGGGGAGACATCATGGATAATGCGAAATAGTGCACAACTACCCTGCTGAGTCTGGTCTGTAAGGCCATTAACCATGATCAACGTATTTGATGTACTCGGTACAGATGTAGATGACAGTAGGGTTGATTCACACTGCATATCATGACCTTGCCAGATCGTAAGACACCATCACCCATACTATGTTCCAGCTACACTCAGTAAACTAGGTGTATATTCCTATGTCACAGGAGTGGTTGGCAACTGGACTGCTGGCAGAACCAACACTACAGAAGGTGTCTGACTAATACATGCACATCAAACCAGTGCCAGCCACAGTAATACAGGGGTCATTCCTGGTACTCCCCCTCTTTGTTATCTATATCACACAGACTAACACAGAAGGCATCAGCCTATTGAAGTTTGCAAATGACTATGAACTAGGAGCAATAGTCGACTCAATGTGTGCTGCGTTCAACATACAGAAGGGCCTTAGTGTGTCAGATGTGTGGTGTGTGACATATGGCCACAATCTGACAGCTAAGTATTGCATTGTCATCCCCTATGTTACAAAACCTGTACCCATGAACTACCACCTAGGCAGCGGTCAACGTAATGGCAACTGTATGTATGGGATGCAGCTGGACAGTACTCTTTCCTTTGATAGTTACTTCACCACACCAGACAGGTAGTCATATGTGGCACCCCTAATCATGACAGGGTGCCATCCAGGAATATAGAGATACTTGCTCAGCCATACTCAACACCCATGTGACCCATAATAGATCACATATTTCCTTTAAGGGCTATTGCCCATGTATAGATGGCCTACACTGCCCTTTCCAATCCCTAGCTGGACTATGTAGCATGCAGCCTGCCCTGAATAAAGCCATGTCCAACCCAGAGGTATTGGACATGCTACACTTAACACATCCTGATCCCAAATAAACACATACTTTATGGACATCCACCTTTCTAGTACAAGGATCACAACATGCCTGACAGATCTCTGTCCCATACACCTAACATACTCTTGCCATACCATGCATCCCTGTCCAGCAAAGCTGCACATCGCCCCTCTCTGTGGCATGGTGTGATGACCACATGCCAAATATATCAGTAACCCTGTTGGATCAGTTCTGTGGCACTGCTTGAACTGGCCACTGAAACTTACCTGTCTGTTGCCTACAGCTAGGTAACCTGTCTGCCTTGGCTCATAAGTGGCCCAGGGCATATAGCTTACTTGATCACTATGACCATACATGCTATAGTTGATATCCAACCCTGCAAATACCATCAGGCTAGCTATTGTCCCAGGTTTTACACATGTGCAACACAGGCAATACATGGCAGGATGATACACAGCTGTGCAGTGCCATGTAGATGTATATGGAAAAACACATACATGTTTGCAAGTCTGCAGGGTCACAGGTCATGTCCCTAACTGCTATGTATGACTATATATGTGACATATATACAGCATTAAGGTTGATTGCATTAATGTGGACACATCCAGGCTGATAGGTAAAGACACCAGTACAGGCAAACAGACATGCCCACGTCAAGACAACATCCACATGGTGTATGAGCAATGTCATCACATGACACACACATATATGGTGATAACATCACATCACCAGTAAGTGTCAAATGTGTGTGACTTATACGTCAGTGGTGTTGTGTTATGTAGATTTGCAAAGACGTATTTGTAATCTTAATAAATGTGATACACGTGTATGTTCAGCTGTACATCTGTATTTCTCTGTGAGTTACTCTGACCTGTCTCCATCATTATGTCTTCCAGGTATGCCACATAGCAGACTGCTGGCATACAGCCGCTTGGAGGATGAGGTCCTTGTCCCATACCTCCTCGACAACCATACAACACTCTTCAGCCATGTGCCACAGGATGCACAGCAATGGGATGCCCTGTGGGTAAATGATGTTGGAGGTCACAATCGCACCTATGAGCAGGTGCTACGACACTGTACTGACCTCATAAGATGGGCGAAACAGCATGCTAATGCAATCTCCAGGGAACAAGGTGCAACAGGTGGGGGGGCCACTCACCCAGCCCCCACACACACGTACCGAGGAGCTACTGGCCAACCTGGGGACACCTGAAGACCTCCATCCACAAGCTTTAGCTGGTATTGTGGAGGTGGGTGTCTCTCAACCACCGAGCCTGGAGTTGCCTGGTAAATCACTACTGCACATATAACACAACTATATTTCACATAGTTACATGTGTTACTGTACAATATGTAAAGTAACATCATATGCAAAGCATGTATGCACACATGCCACATACTATAGTCTGCTACTCTATGTATGCACAGATGTGCATACTCCATAGTATAGTGTATAGTACTGACTTATGTGCTAACATGGACATTGCACCATGTAGCTATCACACAGGTGTTGATAATGATCTTACTGCTGTGACACTCCTGTTTAGGTACCTCTGGCATTTTGCAGTGACAGCAGCCTGTGTCAGGTGAGATTGTTATTATTTACCAGGCTTGATAATGCATGTAACATGTTAATTGCATGTATCTGCCATAACACATGTACACATAATGTATGGTGGTCCTGTTAATGGACACTGGTCAGACCTGCAATGCATCACAGTGTTTACCCACGTGCAACAATTGAAGACTATATGAAACACCTACGCTAAACCTTCCAAACTGTCATTGCCAGATGTGTGGACAACAGTGAACGCAATGGTGGAGGTGTGTTTCACTGTAGGGACAGGTACTACATATCAACATTACACATGTTGGAAATATGAACAGTACTGTACAGAGAGCATACGTGTGCACACATTCTAAATGTGTTGGAGTTGGAGTATGACCGGCCCACAGGATACACCCTTGTGGATTATACCCTTGCTAGGAATGTCACACAATGTCATGTGCTATCTGACATGTCCATGACATGTAGTGGGCTGACTGCAACACTGCTCAACTATCCTGCAAAACATGTCTCACATCCCATACATACCACCCTTTGTCTGCATAACCCTGCCCTCGGTGGAGCATATGACATCTATGGGTGTATGTCATATGGGATATCACTAACATGGCCATCACAACCATTGGACAGAACATGTGTACACATGGCCATGGAGGATGGCCAGAGACCTGAAGCAACAAACAAACAGTAGAAGTGATGCACATGTGTGTACACCCTGTTGTGCATTGGCTTGACATAATACAATTATGGCCTTTGTGTAATGGTGATATTGCAGATGTGAAACACTAAACATCATACAGGCCTGTGCGCAGCTTGTGTAGGCACAACATGAAACCACCACATAACATGTCTTGAACATCTTGAGTGTGTCACAACATGAAAGTATTCACCTATACAGTATCCAAATGCATACATGTGTTACACAACATAAGCATACAACCACATCAGACCACAGATACAGTACATTTACCTTGCTGGTGTCATACATCACTGTCATGCCTGCTCCTCATGTGTGTGAGGTACACAAATGGCATGTGGGACAGAGTACCGCTAAGCTAACCATGTGTGGGCATAGTTGCCAGGCATCAGTAATATGGTTACAGATGTGCAGGGGTGTCATCCATATACCCTTCTGTGACCTGTGTCACACATTAGGGTTTATTGTGTATACACCTCAGTGACGTGGGTCACATTCCACATTAGATATGTATTGTATGTGAACATAGTCATGGCTATGAACTGTGTCAGTAGCTCACACTGTATAGCAATTGTGAAGCCACATGATGCCCTGCAATGGCTATGCACATCAGCTCAATGTGCAGTATGTCCCTGCATATTTGTAGGGTGGACAGACAACATTGCATCAACTGAAGGCCCATGTTAGTATAACACATCCCTGCATTGGGACACCATTACTGTACTGTAGATTGGAAAGGACCATTGTGTTACACATGTATGCATGTCATTCAATACATCAGCAGAAGACATGTCATACTACATGTGATTGGCAAGGTCATATGCCACACAGCAGGCTGGTGTACTGTAAACCTGTGCTGGTCTGTGGCACCATTGCAAAGTAGGGACAGCCATGTCAAATGTGTGTACAGCCACATGCACAATGTCTACACTCAGCTCAGGGGTAGGTGGAATAATGTTGAACAGACATACACTGCTTTGGGGGAGATATGCAAGCTAGGGCTCAGGGAAACATAGTATGCAGTCAACATACCCTACTGCTCATGTCCTCACACATAGGGGTGGTGGCCAACACAAGGCATCAGTGGCAAATGTACAAAGGTCAGTGATGGCCTGTTAACATGTGGTGTATGTTACACACACCGTGGCTGTGCAGTGCAATGGTGCAAAGTGTATGCATTGTGTTGCAGGTATGGGGCATAGGCTGCTAACACAAATGGTGCAATACAGGTATGTATGCTAACCACCACTATAATTGTGTAAGGTGCATGCCGTCTGCTATAACACATGCATGCTGTTGTGTGCAACTCAGGGATGTATGATAACTACCATTATAATTGTCTAAGCGGAAACTGTAATTGTCTAAGCTGAATGCCATCTGCCATATCACCTGCATGTATAGTTTGTGTCTGTGTGTCTCTGTGTGTCTGTCTGTGTGTGTCTCTGTCTGTGTGTCTCCGTGTGTGTGTCTCTGTGTGTCTCTGTCTGTGTGTGTCTCTGTCTGTGTGTGTGTCTGTCTGTGTGTGTCTCTGTCTGTGTGTGTGTGTCTCTGTCTGTGTGTCTCTGTCTGTCTGTGTGTCTGGTATAACTTGTAATGTACAGTTCTTGTCTTCCCCCCACAGGTGTTGATGTAGGTGCATTGCCCTCCTGCGGTCCACCTGATGTTAGTGTCCCCACAAACTCTGGCAGTGATGATGATAGTATGATTGAGGCACAGGCAGGGTTGTCGGGGGCTGAATCTGTGCTATTGGTTGCCATTCCACCTGTCTCCCCCTCATCCTCGCACACAGTTCCCTGGCCTACACATACCCCATCACCACTGGCCATAGAGGAAGGACAGTTGGACGGTGGTAGCATGGAACAGGGAGGTGTGGAGACTATGGAAGGTGTGCCTGCACACCATGATCCCAGTCAACTGACTGGCGATGTCCCACACAGGCATGTGCCCAACGCTGCTCATAGGTGGACCACTGGCCAACATGCCCCTGTGAGACAAAGCACATCAGCTGGAGTCACCAGACACATGTTTCAGGCTGTAATGGAGGCACAGGCAAATGCTGAATGGCACAACAAAAAAGGTCTGAGGCTTCAGAGGGCTGCTGTCCGTTCATTAACTGACAACATCCAGGCACTTGCAAATGCCCACAATCATCTTACAGATGTTTTGGATAGACGATTGGGTGACATGGTGGGAGTTCTTGACCGTGGCATGTCAATCCTCGAGCATGGAATGTCTGTGCTGGAACATCTGGTGGGAGTGAGGCATCAGGCACATAGACGTAGGTCAGCTGCATCACCTGTTGAAGGTCTATGTGAACATGCTACTGCACATACCCGGTCCCATAGTGGCAGTAGCAGCAGCAGTGCAGCTGGTGCTGTGCAGTCCACACCAGGACACAGCAGGCCGCATGCACATGGTCCTGGATGGTCTCAATAGGGACACAATTCTAGTGGACATGTGTCATCAGACAGTACCCAATCTGGACCTCTGCCTGGTAGTGCCCGTGCAACCTCTGGAAGGCACAGGTTACGTGGCCATGGCCAGACACCATGAACTGTGAAAACTGCCTTGTACAATCTGTAGCTGTCAATAATACCCCTGTGTAGGCCAGCCACATGCCAGACTTGTGTGCATGCATACACACACACACCAGAAACAAATGTAGGGCACCTCAACACACACACGTATAACATCCACACACGCCCAATGATATCACAGGCCCTAACACACAGACATGATGTCATCCAATGGCGCGGCCTAGGCCTCTGACAAACATTATCACACTGTGCATATGATGACACCGATGCCACATCCCTGTCATCCACACCATCGGTGCAGGGATATGCTCATATGGTCTGATGCACAGGGTGAACATGCTAGGTAGACAATTGTAGATTAATATTGTTGAGTAGTGTTGACAGGCAACACATATACCATGTATTACAGTTTTAGAATGCATTTTGTACATTTGACAGTATGTAGCATGTGTAACAACACTAACAACATGTTGATCTTGATGTTCTGCCTTCCTCCTTCAGGTGTAGTTGCATGTGCCGGGGTATGTCGGTGTTTGCGGTTAGTGTCCCATATGTACATGTTGACTACCCACAGGTCAGTATGACAATACCTGCATGCACTTTGTAGCTTCCACATCACAGTTATATTCTCACATGTTTCAATTATGTTTACTGTTCATATGATCCAAGAGCATAATAGCTGTGTAGTAAGCTACTGTGTTCAGAGCCATCACATCCATTGTGCGTGACATCACAGGTATAGTTACCTGGAGTAGGGAGGAGGTAAAAGAGTGATATGTCGGATGACAAGGGTAAAGGCCAGTGAAAATAGTGACTTCTCATTGGGAAGCATAATACCCACTGCCATGACAGCATGCAAACACAGGCACACGCACACACTCAGGGATTCACAGACACAGTAACACACACAGTTGCCAGTGTTTGCATGAGAACCCCTGCCTATGTGCATATCATCATTGTAGTACTACGCAATTACAAGACCCGCCACAGAGATTACACATGTACAGGTAGTTGGAATGGCCTAAGATCAAGGAAATCGATAGGGATACTACAGTGCAGTGAGTGCATGTGAGGAGGGGGGTCCATCAGTAGGCTATGTAAAAACAGGTCACACCCCAGGGTGTACATGTTAACAAGTGGTTAGAATGCCCGTCTATGATTGATGATATCAACAGGGATGCTAGAATGCATTGAGTGGATGGGGGATTGGGCATTAACATTTCACTATGGTAAAATACAGCTTCACTCCAGGGACCGGACAGCCATACACACGGACAGCCATACACACTCACACACACACACACACACACACACACACACACACACACACACACACACACACACACACACGCACACACACACACACACTGTGGCATTCACAAAGACATACACCGATGTCACACACATACAGACACTTTACATGTGTGAGGTTCAACCATCTGCCTATGCCTTCCTTTGTACACTTCACTCTGTACTGGTGTCAACAACAGTATTCAGGAGAGTGAATACATGTGGGATGTATTCCCAGCCATACGTGACATATATGGACACACCCACACATGCCAGTACTGTGAATCAAACACCTGCCTAACTCAATTGATAGATATTACAGAAGTACAGCACTATCACATCCGATACAAAGCTTACTGACTCTTTCCTTTGCCAATTGTGCTGATATATGCACAATATATGCACAGGGGAGGTATTACTGTTACAGGTGTCATGAGGTTTGCCTTCAGTGTCACCCTTACAGCATTCTACATTATCTGTCTTCCACTTCAATTAACAAAACCTGACCTTAGCAGTTACACAGGTTATTGTAAGAATGGTTGTAACACACCAATGAGCTGTCCTCCGTAATCATTCATCTGCAAAGAAGCCCCACCACTTAGTAGTCATGTCCAAACATCTGTCCATACCTCATGTACGGCTTACTGTACTTAGAGCATATCACCATATACAGTTGGCAATGTTGAGGCTGTATTGCAACAGCATGATGTACTAAGACAACAGTCACCTTCAGACATCAGACACTGCACACACATGGAATCTACACAAACATCAATACATGTGCATATATGCGGTCTACATCAGTAAGTGCACTAGCAGGTCAAGAGGATACATTCCACACCTTCACCATGCCATGTGTGAAACATAGCCGAGCATTACACCATAATGGATGTTATACTCATGTACTGGTAGGACACCACTACCTTCACCGAGTAGCCAAGTGTACATATATGACAACAGCACATATCAGCAAGGCACACAGCATTATTTCATGTCATGATCCGACAAATTGTTACTTGGCAGTGCCATGGTGAAGCCAGGGCACTGTAATGGTCAACAGTGAGCACATCATATTTGCCACATACACCTCATGTTTACTGGAAGAGTGCCAGCAATGTGCTCTGTTAGAGCTAGGCAGTACACTAATTCAAGCATGTGCGAGGTCTGTGGCCTGTAAACATCTCACCTCAGCATGTACTGGCTATTGCGGTACTAAGGCTAATGTCCAGATAGCACAAAGCATGCATGGCTTGCAATTGTTGACATGGGGTATATGTAGGAGCTGTGGCCACACATGGCTGTACATGTCATGAATATATCACCTATGACTACACAGGAAAATACAAAGCAAAGCTGGATTTCCCTGAGTCTGTCAATACAGGCCTTGTGTAGGTCCTATGATCCTGTTATTTGGGTATGTTTGTAGGCATTGCATTAGGTGGACATGTCTAATGACATACATGCCACATGGGGTGTTGTATGATATGATAGGTGTCATGGGTGACCAGTAGAGAGGGAATATACATAGATATCAAACCTTATGTACTGTTAGCATGCTATCTGCCATGTGCATGTGTGTAATGACTGTAGCCACCTGTATGTAGAAAGGATAACAAAAGCTATGGTAATGTCATTTATGTTGTATGAGTGTGGGATGTACATATCCAGGGCAGGTACAGTTAGGTCAAATCCAACCATGAGGGTGTTGTTTACTGGTGTACAGCAACATTCGACTGTGTTAATGCTGACAACATCTGAGGGACCCTGGTATGTATACAACTGAGCTGGTTACAAACAGTGGTATTATTGCATTGCATAACACATTATGCAGCTGTGTTTGTACATGGGT
>NC_056741.1:73379790-73561639 GCF_019279795.1 Protopterus annectens
CCCATTGGCATACCGACTGATGTCAGACACGTTCACATGCCCTAGCCCATAGAACCTCCAGATATCCCCTGTAGTGCATGTAGTACCTGTGCATTACTGCAGTGTGGCAAACTAAGTAGTTAGAAAGTGTATTTGTGGGCCTGGCAAAATGTATCAATATGAGTCAATTAGAGAGTGTGGTTGTGTTGACAATGACATCCGTTCATGTGGACAACCATGTGTGCTAAACCTAATGTATGTCAACTATATCTGTGTTGCAGATGTCGCTCACCAGCACACATATATGTTCTTACAGCACACCAACATGTCAGCTATGTGGCACATGGAGTAACTGCATGCACTTGTAATAGTAATGACTAGTCAGTCAGGGATTTGAACCCCTGTACTGGTAGGTGTGTGATAGACGATGCTTAGGTTTTAGTCTCCAAGCCCTTTTCTGATGTACATTGTCTCTGTTTGTCCCTCCCACACACTCTCTGGTGGATGTGGAGTTGTACACCTGCTCAGCAACAGCTTGTGTTTTGTAAGTGATGGTCATGATCAGGTGATGGCCTCTGCACCTATTTCAGTCCTCCTCTAGCTGATTGCATGTGGAGCAGCTGTGATGATGTTCCCATAGCCAATCGCATAGAAACACAGTACAATATCTAGGAACATCATGTTGGTGTTTGCCCACGACAGTTGCTGTGAGTGGAACATGGATCTGGTGTTTGGTAAACGGCATCACAGATGATATCGGGATGTTCCTTAAACAACATACACAGTGGAAAATAGCCTAAAGACAGGAGGGTGATGTGCCAGACATGACTAAAGCATGTACGTGTAGCTATGCTTCATTGAGACTACTGCCAGTTTAACAAGTTGTGCATGGTAATGGCTATTCTGCATGTTTTAAAATTGACAAGACAGTGCTCTGTTTGTGAGGGAACCCCCATCTGTAGGGCCATCTGTGGACTGGTCAGTGTGTGGAACCATTTGTTTCCTGTGTTACTCAGTGAACACACATCTGTGAACTGCAGAAGCATAGTATGATGATTGCAGTCAGTACATGGTGATAGTGATGAGAGTTACTGCCATCGCATCCCTGATTGGACATATGTCACATGAAACATTGGTATGACAGTCACTGTCTGGGGTTCAGTGACATGCCAATAATGGGCCACCGTTCATAGCTGCAGTCACAAGTCTTCTACACTTTGTACAGATGTCATGCAGTATATATGCATGTGTTGTGCTCCCTCTGCAAATGTATACCATCTGTTGTGTTGTGTTGATGGTCGTATCTATGCATGCTGTTATAAGTAATCCTGAATGCTGTTGACTATTACTAAGCCATATCTGTGTTAAAAGTGCAACACCATGGGCTGTATGGGTTTGGAGGTCCTGGCAGAACCTCCTGTCCCACTTCAGCTGGCCATGGCACCGGGCACCAGCACATCTGGGGCCCAGCCTTGGATCTCCATCTCTGTTGGCTCTGCACCACCTTCAGGTGGAACCGCCACTGAGGATGGGGCTTGTCTCCACAGGGAGCAGATCCAGACAGGAACTTGTCTGCTGCCATCCAGTCCCAGACGTGGTGTGTGTAGGGGGCTCAATAAGGGGTTTTGAGGCCAGATGCGCCAGCTCGTGGGCAGAGTGTCACATTTACAGGTTGAGCCTGCCCCTCCTAGACAGCCCCCAGCACTGCCACCTTTGCGGCTGTTTTGGTGCAGTGGTGGCTGCCCATGGCTGGGGACCTCCGTCCCACTGTTTCCATTAGGGGGTCATGGGCTTGTGACTGCCAAACATCCCTCCCCGTCCAAGGTATATCCCCCCCACATGTGTCATATGCCGACCCTGTATGCTGTCTTGTCTGTCATCCTACCCAACCTACCCTCCATGAGCATACCCACACCCCTTCCCCACATCCCACTCTCACCCTATGGAAACAAAAGGCCAATCAGTTCCTAGAACAACATTTGCCCCATACATAGCTGTCCATTTCACACACATGTCAAGTGGACACATGTAACCCTTTTAATATGCATCACAACATACTCTACTTGTCCTCACCCCTGTCTCTCAGGCACACGATCCTGGTATGCACATGACTCCTAAAGGTTCCATGTACACGTGATGCAGATGACCCCATTGTACACACAACACTATTGGTCCCTCTATGGTTACCCCATTTACCTTTTTCATGATGATGATGTCACACACAGCACCTTGTAAGAGTACTGTTCTCACATAATGACTGGGCAGGAACTGTTGTGTTAATGTAAATAACATGCACAGAGTGATGTATTTGGCCAATGTACAAATGTTTGCGTGTATGACTGACACGTGTCTGTCTGAGGGAGTCTTGATATCACATAGGACAACATCACTACATAATACAGGCGTTGCTGGTGTTTCCCTTTTCATTCCTTTGTAATGCTTTGATGTCACATGGGATGTTCTTGATATATCTATATATATATCTATGTATCTATATCTGGACATAAACACACACACATACATCTACATGATGGAATACATTTCCTATACTGTTGAATGACTGCGATGGATGATATGTTTGAGATAACATCCGATGTCTGTGTATCTGCCATGGCTTAGTGGTAAATCACATTAGCTATGTGTGCAGGGTCCTGATTTCAAGCCTTGCAGAGGTCATTTATTTTGTTGCTGGGCAGAACAAGGCCATTGGATGTGGAGTGATTAAGGCACATTAAAGCAGTTGTGAGTAGGTGTACGTGGGTTTGTGCAGAGCTAAGCAATGCTAACCTCCAGTTACAGTTTCTTACACTCAGTTTGCCTCTACATTGCTTCACCAGTGTAATACTCGCATACTGGCCACCAAACAGGCTTACACCCGCTTGCTCCCACACTTGCAAATGCACTGCATTTGGTGTTTGCATCTGACACTCACACCCCTGGGTGGGAGTGAGGACTACAGTATTACCTTGTGATGCCTATTACATTGGATTACATGCCTACAGTATCTGGAATGGCTGCCCATTAGGCGAAAGCATGCCGTTCAACTGTACGGAATCCGTGTCCTGTCCAGAGTGTGATTCATATTATTGGTGTGTTCCTCTTACAATGTGCACCTGTCTGGCTAATACATGGGAACTGACACTCTTCAATACAAACAAGTAATTGGGTTTTGGAACCCACGTCCTTCAGCCGAGTCATGCTACTGCATACCTAACATTCTATCATCTTTTTAAGGTTGTAAGTGGAATATGTGCTTTCTGTCCTTATCAGACCTCTCAAACGATTGGAAACAAATATCAGCTGAATCAGGAACACGTCATAACAACATCAGGGACACATTTAAATTATTGGTGCTATTAATCTGACACATTGACAGACTCAGAGCATATGAATTCATACACATTTTCTGAGGTAAATGATGTTTATAACTCTTAATTGTTGTCATTATTCATTACGTGTAATTCACCACCTTTCCTCTAAAAGTCACTAGTTTTAGGAGTGATTAAGTGGGACAGAGTTCACACAATATGAGTCAAAATCAGGGATGTCCCTGGAAATCCGGGACACTTCAGAGGTATGGTCCCTATTTGTTCCCCAATGGTTTATGTCCTGTCCAGTGGATTTGCTCTTAGGGTTGGACGTATGGGCATCAGCTATGCCCATTTTAGAATATTACTTACATCCCCGGGGCAGTCCTAATACAACTGCACCAGCCAACACCTGCATACCTAGGCCCATAATTGCATACCCATAGTTCCCCCACCTGCCCCTCCTCTACAGCACTCATCCTTACTGTGGGTAGAGGTGGGGTATAAACACACCAATACACACTGCCCACTCTCCCTGTGTCGGGACACATGTCGTACGTTGTGTTGGCCCATGGGTTATCAGGCTTGCACAACTACTGGTCCATGTACGTCTACAGCCTGGTTTGATGAATCATTACTGGGACTGATGATCATTCATTTTTGGGTGTCCCACAAGGGACATCGATGTCTGTGTTTCAAGATTAGACCTGGCAGGTCTCTCCCACTGGTAGTATCCTGCCGGTGGTCTGGGAAGCAGTGGTGTGTTTACTTTTATTGTGTCTGTATGTCTCACCGGCCTAGCTGGGGGGGGGGGGTTGCTGCTATGTGTTACACGTTTGTTTATTGGACCCCTCGCCCCCATATGCACGACCTGTGAACATATGTAATTCGTAACTGCTGTATCATATCCTAGCAATATATATGTGTATATTTACAGTTTTTATATATATATATATATATATATATATATATATATATATATATATATATACATTACTATATACAGATATATCTGCATATGTATGCATACTTATATATTGCTGTCTCTCTCTCTCTCTATATATATATATATATATATATATCTATATATATATATATATATATATATATATATATATATATATATATATATATATAAATATATATCTATCTCCAAAAACATATGGGTCTATGGGTGTCTGCATATGTATATATCTATATGTGGGTTTGTATATGTACTCTGTCTCTGTATCTATACATTTGTACTATGGAGAGAGAGAGGCTTATCTCTATGTTGCTATGGGTAGATATACACACACACATACCTCTACATATATACATCTACATCTGATTATTCCGTTTCTTGCCATATAGATTACACTTTGCTGCAGTGGGACTCGTAGTGGGTGTGGCTGCTCGTTGGGTGATACCTCTGCCCAATGAATACATTTGCTTAAATCCCTGGGGCTATCCATATAGGCCCACATCAGCCAACACCTGCAAACCTAGAACCATAAATAGCTACCCATAGTTCCCCCACCCACACCTCCTCTACAGCACCCATCCTTACTCTGGGTCCTGGTTGGTTCTGAACACACCACTACATGCTGACCACTCTCCACTTCACGGGACCCATGTCATACAATTGTCTCGACCCATGGGTCATCAAGCTTTACCACCCTTGTATTTTGGGTATGTATACACCCCAGCCAGAATGGTCAGTGTATTACCTTCTTTTGGTCTTGGCAATTTTTGGGGTGTCCCGCAAGGGACGCACCTGTCTGTGTTCCAAGATTAGATTTCACGGGTGCACTGTGTACCCCCCCAGTTGTATCCTGCCTGTGGTCTGGGGAGCAGTGGACTATTTACATTGTTTGTGGGTTTGTGTGTATGTTTCCCATGTCCGGCTTGGGGGGGGGGGGGTGGAAGGTCATGCTACATGTTTCATGTTTCTTGCTTGGGTCCCTCACTTCCATTGCTATAGCCTGTGAACATATGTCATTCTTGTGTGCTGTTTCCTATCATAGCTGTATATCTGTGTATATCTATGCACACACACGCACACACACACACACACACACACACACACACATATCTATATATATATATATATATATATATATATATGTGTGTGTGTGTATATATATAATATAGATATATGTATGTATATATGTGTGTGTATATGTATATATATATATATATATATATATATATATATATATATATATATATATATATATATGTGTGTGTATATATATATATATATATATATATATATATATATATAAAATGTGTGTGTGTGTGTGTGTCTGTAAAGCAATTCATACCCTGCGCAAACGTACTTACACACGCTTAATGGTGTTTATATATGCTTAAACCTGCTTACTAGTGCCTTATTCATTATGATACTGACACTTCCCCCCAGTTATTTTTCAGGTTATACAGTGGACAGATGTCGCAATATGTTCATGTACAGATTACCGATGGTAAATTGTATGTGATGCAGTGGGATTCGGTACAGGAATGTCTGTTCGTTAGGTGGGTGCTCTAACCAATACACTATTGCTGTGCTGCTTCATTTGCATATATACCCATATACCCATGGCTCCTGTTTCCACAAACACCAACCATAATGCCTCCCTAACACTACAGTCATCCATTCTCCAGTTGGATTTGTGGTGTATCCACACCACTACACATTGGCCATTCCCTACTCCTATAGACCCATCCCATCAGTTGACTCACTCCACGTATCCTCAGAACTCCCAAACATTTAGTCCACAAACATTGGTGACATGAGTGACCAAAAGGACATTATTCACAATTTTTGGATTGTCCCACATGGGACATGCATGTGTTTATGTCAAGATTAGACTTTATAATTCATTACATCCTTACTCCCATTAACATGACACTACAATAAAGTAATAAGTATGACTATGTGGTAATGCACATGTTACACATGAGAGCCTAATTATATACATGTTCAGTGTATTTCTTTTACAAATAGACCGGTTTAGTAATTGGCATTGCCATTGCAGGCAGATCACAGGAATGATTCCATGTGTGGGAAAGTCCTCACATTTGATTTTTTTCAGCACAGCACTGACTTCGGACATTGTACACACTTCTGCATTTTAGAAGTTTCGTCCCTTCCCTCTTATGCACAACCTATTATTCTATCTACTGTCGAGGTTTGTAAGGACACGTTCATGTTATTTATGTCTGCAAATGGAATGAATGTGTTACAGAGAATGTACTTCTACATATTGATGCCTACATGTGTGTATGCATAAATACTTATAATGAACTTGCTGACCTCCACGGTGCGATCCAATTAGAACCAGCCCATCCAACCCTGGCATGCCTGGCTCCATAATTTCATACCCATAGTTCCTCCACCCCATCCGAGTTCAACATACACGCATACCATCCATTGTCCAGTTGTTGTCGCAGCCATGACACATCTCCACACATTGCCCTCTCCCGAATGTTAGGGGCCCTACACGTGTGTTGTCCCAACCCATGTATTCTCAGGCTCTCCCTCCATTTAGTCCTTGGACATACCTGCCCTTGCTCATGTAATGGTCAGATGGCCAAATAGCCTATCAGTTTTTGGGTAGTCACACCAGGGACTACCGTCTGTGTGTAAAGTAGACTTAGCAGATCAACAGTGTTACTCCCACTGGTAGTATCCTGCCTGTGGTGTGAGTAGCAGTGCTTTGCTCACTCCTGCCTAACTGGATATGACATACGCTGACAGCGCTATATAATACTGGGGTCGCTGTTGATTCCCTTCTCATTCCTTTTGTATGCTTTATTGTTACACCGTTCTTTCTTCATAGAGATATATATGTATATATGTATATATATATATATATATATATATATATATATATATATATATATATATATATATTATATATCTGTACATACTTATATACATTTCCTATGCTGGGCACTGCTTAGAACCGCGCAAGCGCACTCAGACCTGCTTACTGGTACTTATATATGTTTACTGCTGCTTATTTGTGCTTACACCTGCTTACTAGTGCCTTATTCATTATGACAGTGCTACTTTGATTGAATGATATTTAAGTTAAATATCTCATGCGATACTTATGTGTCAGTTTTACAGCAAAATGACATTCATCCCACATGGAAAATGATATGTACTATTGTTGGGCTCGATCCATGAATGCCTGTTCGTTAGGCGGATGCTATAAACACTACACTATTTACGCTGATTCTGCATGTTTTTCTCTATTTGAATGAATCTGATGTGTAAGCTACGCTCGGTGGAAGGGCAGCGATATGCAAACACGCTGCGCTTTGATTACACCTTCGATATTGTAGCAATTCAAATGTATAATAGGGACACGGGGAATCTAATTGTGAAAGTTCTAGGGACAGGGCTCAACAGTCCACTACGTGCTTGTGTGTTTACTACTTCGATTTTATTTCACTGTTCGTGGACACTCTTGTATGCTTAGCATACATTTTGGTATCCACGGACACTGAATTACTGACTTACTATTAGAGGCGGGCTCTACTAGTAGGCATAGTAGGTTTTGCAACTGTTGGGGCATGTTTATGCCTCCATAGAGCACGTGTACACACCCCCTGCACTCGCACACATTTCCTGTGCACGTCGAGGGTGCGGCGGCATGCCCTCATAAATATTCATATGGCACTGCTGCACCATCTGTAGTGAGGAAGCTCGGCACAAGACTAAAACTGCCCTTGCACCAAGCTTCTTGAATCCTGGGGTATGTTTTTGTCCTACCCACAAGACTTCATCAGAAATAAAATACATTACAGGTTCATATATCCCTACCAATCATTATCAATTAGTAAATTAAAAGAAATTAAAATAAATTGACCCTATGAATTCCTTTAAAGTAGCATCATACCTGAAGGACACCAGTACTGAATATTTCTGTCTTAATGTCTTAAAACAGTAATATCAAGCACACATAGCATGCAAAATACTGAATGAAAAAAGTTTAAAAATGAAGACAGTTGTCAAAATAATTCACAATATAATGCATTCTGCAATTTCAGCCTTTAAAAATGCAGCTTCCTCTATGCATTTAAAATCTTAATTATGTTAAACAAAAGATAAATAAATGCATAAATAGATGTAAAAATCTGTATTAAATATGTAATAATGTTAAATGAACTGTAAAATCTTTAAAAAGCTACAAAAGGTTAAAAACCGAGACCATTAACCATTCAAAAGGAGCAACAGTGCCATCTAGTGCTGGAAAAGGATAACAACTAGTAAAACTATAATGACAAACTGTAATGACTCTGTAACACGAGCACCTTAAATATATAAGAAGCCTTCCTTCTTCTCAATATCCACTCAAGCATTTAAATCTGATATACAATAAATATATATTTCCTGTATATTATTACTAGTGATATGTAATAAATATATACTTCCTGTATATTATTACTAGTGATATGTAATAAATATATATTTCCTGTATATTATTACTAGTGATATACAATAAATATATACTTCCTGTATATTATTACTAGTGATATGTAATAAATATATATTTCCTGTATATTATTACTAGTGATATGTAATAAATATATACTTCCTGTATATTATTACTAGTGATATGTAATAAATATATATTTCCTGTATATTATTACTAGTGATATGTAATAAATATATACTTCCTGTATATTATTACTAGTGATATGTAATAAATATATATTTCCTGTATATTATTACTAGTGATATGTAATAAATATATACTTCCTGTATATTATTACTAGTGATATGTAATAAATATATATTTCCTGTATATTATTACTAGTGATATGTAATAAATATATATTTCCTGTATATTATTACTAGTGATATGTAATAAATATATATTTCCTGTATATTATTACTAGTGATATGTAATAAATATATATTTCCTGTATATTATTACTAGTGATATGTAATAAATATATATTTCCTGTATATTATTACTAGTGATATGTAATAAATATATATTTCCTGTATATTATTACTAGTGATATGTAATAAATATATACTTCCTGTATATTATTACTAGTGATATACAATAAATATATATTTCCTGTATATTATTACTAGTGATATGTAATAAATATATACTTCCTGTATATTATTACTAGTGATATGTAATAAATATATATTTCCTGTATATTATTACTAGTGATATGTAATAAATATATATTTCCTGTATATTATTACTAGTGATATGTAATAAATATATATTTCCTGTATATTATTACTAGTGATATGTAATAAATATATATTTCCTGTATATTATTACTAGTGATATGTAATAAATATATATTTCCTGTATATTATTACTAGTGATATGTAATAAATATATACTTCCTGTATATTATTACTAGTGATATGTAATAAATATATATTTCCTGTATATTATTACTAGTGATATGTAATAAATATATATTTCCTGTATATTATTACTAGTGATATGTAATAAATATATATTTCCTGTATATTATTACTAGTGATATGTAATAAATATATATTTCCTGTATATTATTACTAGTGATATGTAATAAATATATATTTCCTGTGTATTAACTGAAAATGTTAAAGAAGGTGAACACAACCCCGAAATAATGGGAACAAATGTAAAAACATAAAGAACTGATCTATTCCTACCACTTAAAATCCTACAATGTTACAACCCAGCTGATCTTAGTTTTAGCAGTGGGACTAGGAAAACACATAGTACAAAGACAGAAACCCTGACAAGTATGGCAGTACATTTAACAGGGGCATCTCAGATTATCAAAGGGGGAAGCTTTTTGAGCAACAAAGGAATGTCAAATTCTCTGCTAGGGGATTTTACTAGTACCTATCCTAGGAGAAAAAGATCTAGATACATCCTTAAGAAGATGATCACCCAGCCAAGCAGTACCTCTGGGGATGAGTCATCAGCGACTGACACAGATAATCTCAATCCACAGGCCTCACCAAGGAATACTGACCACCCTTTAGAGGTAGCTGGCATAGGGGTGGGAGGAAAGACAAACACAAGTACAATAGAGGGACCTCTTCAAACGTTGTTCACACAATAGAGTGTGATTATAACATTCACAATATTTCCTCTGTTGAGTTAACTGATGACCAAAAGAAATTACTCAATGTTGTTGTTGTTTTTCTTTTGGCTTTTCCCGGTTAGGGGTTGCTACAGCGGAACTCCGGTCCGCTACTGATTTATGGTGCAGGTCTTAATTATGTCCTTGTTTTTTCATTGATGAAAATATTATGGTGAATGATGTTCTTGATTTTTGTCACAGACTAAACCTTAAAATGTTTTTTGGTTCCAGGGAATCCTCTCAAAGATCTACAGAATTTAGGTTTGTCAAATCAGGATTCGTGCCTCCCATGAACAAATTTGTTGGTGTTTTTCAGCAGGCAGTTCTCAAATATCTCCATTTCAGGTTCTGTGATTCCACTATGTTGCACCATAATCTTACAGTTTGGAGCAACAAGCTCTTACTGAACTTAAAAACAATGCTAATATTGTAATCATTCCTGCGGATAAGGGTGGGGCTGTTGTTATAATTAATGCAGATTATTATCTGGCAGAAGGAAATGGCCAGTTGTCCAACCCTCAGCACTACATGCACATGCCCATTGACCCTACACACAACTTTAAGAAGGAAATACACTCATTTTTGAATTTAGCAGTTGAGGAAAGTATTATTCCGGAGTCCATGTTGCGCCAACTCATACTGAATGATCCACAAAGACAAATTCTATATCTTTTGCCAAAAATACACAAAAATCTGCATAGACCTCCGGGAAGACCTATCGTATCTGGCATAGGATCTTTGACAGAACCACTCTCTGACTTTTTAACACACTATCTTAAACCTCTACTTAAACATGTATGTGCACGCATCCAGGACACCACTGAATTCCTCAGGATTATATCAGAAACACAATTGGAACCAACATGGTTACTGTGTACATTGGATGTCAAGGCACTCTATACTAACATTCTCCACTGGGTAGGGTTATTGGTGCTCCAATATTGGTTAGAGAAGGCCAATCTTTATTCAGCCGGTTTCAACACCCTATTACTTTGTATGGTGGAACATGTGTTATCTAAGAATATTTTTTACTTCAATGGGGAATGCTATTGGCAAACTAAAGGCACAGCAATGGGGGCTTCATTTGCCCCAATTTATGCTGATATTTTTATGAGGTACCTTGAGGAACATCTGATATATATGACATCACACATAATATATACATTGATGAGATGGACATCTGGAGGAGGTACCTTGATGACTGCTGGTTGGTGTGGCATTCCGACCAACAATATCTGGCAGAATTTGTTCAGTACTTAAATGAAAACAAATGGGGTATTGAATTCACACTAAATTATGACATGCATTGTATCAATCTTTTGGCTGTCACAGTGACAAAACAACAGGATGGGCCTCTCGCCACCAAGGTGTACAGGAAATATCCCCAATATAATAACTTGCTATCTCCCACTAGTCCGCACCCACACCATATCATATGTAATATACCAAAGACTCAGTTTCTGCATATTAAGAGGATTTGTTCTGAACAGTAAGAATTTGCAACTTCTCAACAATACATGATAGACAGGTTTCAGGTCAGGGGCTATCGACAGAAAGACATACAATCTGCTAGCCAGTGGACATCAGTTCAGGATAGGTCGCAGTTACTTACATATAAAGATAGGACACATGTAGGGGAATCTGAACCAATCAGATTTATAACGACTATGGTCATAATATTAACCTCATCAGGGAAGTAGTGTTCAAGCATTGGAATATCCTAATGCCCAGTGAAGAACTGAACTGGGCATTGGGGAACCAGTGTCACGTTTCGTACCATAGAGGCAAAACATTGGGATCACACTTTGCACATTATAAGCAGTGTGCTAGTGGATTGTTTATGCACCATCAACTTGCTATTACAGGGGACAAACTTTTAGGGTCATTTCCATGTGGCCACTGTGACTTCTGTAAACATATATTTAAATCTAAACAATTTACTAGCAAAAACTCAGGAAGAGTTTATGACATTCAATGTTTTGGAAACTGTGGATCTGACTAGGTGGCGTATTTAGCTACCTGCACCTGCTCAGCCTTCTATGTTGGACAAACATCCCGTCCTCTATGTATTCAAATGTCGGAACATTATAGTGACATCCGTAACAAACGGCTTACCAATGCCCTATACAGACACAATACTATACACTCTACTACCCAGTTTCATTTTACTGTGATAGACAAGATACAAAGAGATAGAGCTAATAAATTAGGCTGGCTCTCTATCCTGAACACTAAAGAAAAATATTGGATTGTTAAATTAGGAGGCTTGTTCTCACCAGGGTTAAATGATCATTTATAAATATGTTTTATATATTTATGTTAATTAATTATATTTATGTTAATTAATTATATTGGCAGAAATGACTCAATAGGAAGTGATGTCCTAACTACTATATATGTACTTTAGTGTCATAGCATGTTTATTCACTCAGGAAGGCAAGAGTGCTGAAACCGGTATGATGCAATGTAACGATTAAATTCTTTATGCTGCAACACTTTGGTGCTGGCTGTTCTGTTTGAGCCAGGAAAACATAACCATTCAAGCCAGGGGTCTATTGGCTTCCAAAACTAATTGCCAGTAAACCACCCTGTACTCAAGTTTTGCTTCCCGGGGATCCCCCCCCCCCCCCACATCCTGTATGACCTCCTCCAACGCAAAGAAAGTAAACCCAGAGTGCTCACAACTTAAAATGTTTTTATAGAATATATTTGTTATCACCTTGTCACCTTGTCCTTTAGGTGTGATCCTCTTTTAAGGGAATTCATAGAGTTGATTTTTTTTTATTTCTTTTAATTTACTAATTTATAATGATTGTTAGGGATATATAAACCTGCAATGTATTTTATTTCTGTTGAAGTCCTGTGGGTAGGATGAAAACGTTGTGATTCAGTTAATGCATTAAGGTTGTGTTTTGGGTATTATGAACATGTTGCGTTACCTGCGGGTGTTCTTGTGACTGATTCTCTACACTTCTTACCTCTTCAGTGCTCCGTTTTGACTTTTTGAGGTTACTTCTAGCTTAGGCTTATAGTTTTGCAACTGCACTGTTCTTCTTCCTCCTTTTGTTGGGAATTGTATTTGGATATGGAGCACGTATAGGTTCATAGGTTCATAGGTTCATAGGTTGGTACTACGCTATCAGCCCTAGGGCCTATACAAGCCTAGCCATAACAATTCCCTGGCTGTTTCTTCCCACAATATTTACTTCCCTAGACCCCTGTCTCGAGGTACAATGTAGTTTCTCAACTGTGGAAACTTCCCAGGAGGTCAGACTTGGAGATTTACATAAAGTGATAGATGAGCTTACACATCTACTGTGCCAGTCTCTCAGGGGGGCCGTGATGAGCATTCCTATAGCTACAGTCCCTTGTAACCATGAAGGATTGACCTGGGAAGTTACTTCAGCCCAACAAAGTGACCTGGAAATGCTTTCTGAATGGAATGCTAGTGTGCCAGAGAGAGCATCTGAAGAAATGTTGTTTTCTATTTGTACTGGCATCCCGAGTATGTTTTTGTCATCCAATGATGGTCATAACAACATGCCGACTCAAGGGATTGCAGCAGACATAGCTTTGCCTTAAGAGCAGTGTCCTGATACAAAAGGTGACTCTTTTTCCCACTCCAACGCTGCTCAGAGTGGTTCTAATGTTAGTACTGATTATAATAATGCTCTGGGGCTTGGCTTTCAGACAAAGCTTCATTTTCCTTTACAGAACAATGTATTCCCGTTGATTCGGGTGCCGATTCTTACAATGACAATTTGAATAGACTTTATGTCTGTATGTTGAAATACAAAACCTTGTATTTAGATAATTGAAGTAATGTGTTAACAGGAGCATTGTACTGAAAGGACTAAGGGTATATAAGTACTCAAATAATGTAGTGAAAGTTTTTGAATTTCATAGGGAACTTATTAGGATTTTTGAATCCTGTGGTTTTGAAATCATGAAAGCCATAATCGGGGAGAATGAAAAAGATATGGCAATGTAGTTTAAACAGATTGAGGTAATAAATAATAATATTATTAATGATTTATTATTTATTGTGGTGGATGAAAATTATATATCAGAATATTAGAGCAAAACATGATGGATGTGCATTTTTGATGAATAGAAAGTAATAAAAAGTCGGAGAGATAGAATATGAGTTACCCTCAACCTAAATCTTCCAAAGTAACATTACATTATAACCATAATAATATGAGTTACCCTCAACCTAAATCTTCCAAAGTAACATTACATTATAACCATAATAATAATAATCTATATGGAAATAGTAATGAGAACAATGGAAGTTTTAGGGGGGGGGCATTCACTACAAAGGGAACAAAATAACTGATATGATAATCGTAATAGCTTAGACCTTAATGACCCTTTAGAATTTTCCCTCTTGCAAGGGTCAGAAATGCTAAAAAACAGAAAAGCAACTAATAATCACAACAGGGGAAAGGTATCGATGAACGAGAGATATTGAATACAAGGCAATGTTTGAGTAATGACAACAAAGGAGGACCTGAATGACTTGAAAGTAGACAGTGAAGTGGTTAGAAAGAAGGATTCATGTTTTTCTACAAGAATTTTATAATAACATGTTAGTCAATAAAACATAGTATAGTTTATTTATGAAAGGGTTCAAATTTATTTCTAGTAGGAAGAGTGATATTAGTCAGGCCTTAATTGATTCAAAATTGTTTACAAAGAAAAGAGCCTAGAGTTACTTTTTTTCTGATAGTTATATGGTTAAAGAACAGGGGAACACCGTAAAAAAGAAAAGAATGTATAATCCTTCTGCACCCATAGCTAAAGAATTTGAGATGATTGTTGAGAAAGAAGTCAGAAAGGCTATACAAGATAACAAAATCTATCGCAATCTCCCTTTAGAGGAAAGCATACTATTAGAGGAAATAAAAAATAAGCATTTAAGGGTTATCAATCCTGACACGGGAGGAGGGATAGTGATGATTGATAGTATTTTTATGTAGGTAAAATGATGCATGTATTGGGAGATAAAACAAATATTCTAGAGTCTTTAAAATAAAATTAATGTGGCATATTCAAAAACAGACCTTGTGCTGAAGGATTTACTGTTGTAAGGAATGACTGAATTGGACACCTATAATTTTCCTTGGCTAGAGAAATGCATTATACCCACTATCTCTGGGATATCAAAATTCATAAGAATGAGGAGGATCCCCCACTTCGGCACATTGAGGCCGCTAATGGGTCAAAAACATACCCTTTAGTAAAGTTTTTAGACCATAACATTAAAAAAGTGTGGACAAACCAAACAGGGATTCTTAAAGATGTGTGGGATTTGCTGAAGAGTGTAAAGACTGATTTATATGATAATGATTTCAACTTTAAGCAATAAATAAAAAGACAGCAGGCAGGAAGGGTTCTTGCTTCAAACCAAATTTATGTTAGTGCTTTCATCCATATCAAATTAATGAACTTCTTCAAACAAATACAAATTATTCAAATACTCCTTCTTAAAAATTATCAACTAATGACATCACAAAATTCAATTAAAATCTTAAAGTAACCCTACTCAACTAAGCATTATAGTAGATAATTAGTATGCTCAAAAAATTATTAAAACAATATTAAATAGCTTATTAAAAATCCTTATAACAGCTACTGAATATTAAATAAATCATATTATAAATGGGCTTATCTATTCAATGCCTTTAACCTTAATAAACACTTGACTGAACAGCATTCATAAAGCCTTGGCTGGACATAAGCATTAGTTCTTATTTGCCATAATAATTCCTGCCTTTCCAAAACCAGCTCCCAAGGTCCACCTCTAGGATTTTTACCTACTTGTTCTATAACTGTATATTTATTTTGATGCAGGTTACAAGGAAGCCTTTAAGATTTTAATTGAATTTTGTGATGTCATTAATTGATATTGTTTTTAAGAAGGAGTATTTGAATAATTTGTATTTGTCTGAAGAAGTTCATTGATTTTACATGGACGAAAGAGCTAACATAAATTGGTTTACACCAAGAAGCCTTCTGCCTGCTATCTTTTTATTTATTTATTTGAGTTTTAAAAGTTTGTTTTGTCTTTGTTATGACTGATATTAATGAATTATTTTCAGTTATTCTGCACAACATTGAATTGGAGTGGTTTGAAGACGGTCTGGTTGAGACACGTAGGTTATTTTTAATAAATTTAGAACTTGCTTACAACTGATGGAATTTGTGTTAAGAAATGATTTCATCCATTTTGAAGGAGAGTTCTACAGACAAGAAAATGGTGTGGCAATGGGGCCATGTTGTGCCCCTACTTACGCTAATATAGTACTTCACACATGGAAACAGAAGTTTATTTTTAATTCCTCTTATACACAATATTGGAGTTTTTATAACACTACTTGGATGATATTTGTATAGATGTCCTTCAAGAATGCAACTGCAGTCATAACATATGGGTTGTCCTGCCTCAGGCAGTCCTCGGTCAGCCGGATTCCAAAGTCTGGGTCCGACGTCGGCTGATGTCGCATTTCTCTCTGACGTCAGAGCGGCTGGAGTATATAAGCATCAGCCGACGCCATTTTCTTCAGTCTTTCTTGCCGCGTGGTGCCCGAAGCAGAAGCAGTTCGCAAGTGCCGGTCGGTCAGCTCCTGTATTCTTCGAATCCGAAGTCATCAAAAAAGCTAAGTACCCCGTTGGGGACCTTTTCTTGCCTCAGCCGATGTCAGAAATTACTGAAAAAGTTAACAATTGTCTGTCTTGTGGTAAACAAATACCTCATAAGGATTTCCACTCTTACTGTCTTCCTTGTCTTGGCCCAGACCACGACGTCTCGGCCTGTGTCGCCTGTGTTCGCTTCAATAAGCGCACTCTCAGGCGCCGGGCGGAGTTCGCTGAAGACTTTTTCGGCGATAAATTTGCTTATACAATGCCGTCGGAACTTCCGACATCGCAAACTCCCAAGAAACGCAAAGACCGGGACCGACATCCTCGGCCCACGTCTACCACCGACTCCATGCCAAAACCTACCGCGAGTGCTCCGGTTCCCCCTGAGACGGTTATTCCACCGCTCCGAACCGAAGACACCGCATTACTGATGACTCCGATATCGGATACCACTCCGACGCCAGTTATAGATTTTCCTCCGGATACTGAAACCGAGGAAATGCCCGAGACCATTGCTGTAGATAAGGTCACTCCTGCACGTGGAGCTGCTAGGCCTCCTATGGCCATGTCTATTAAGGCCTACACTCGTGCTAAGGCAGCCAGCAAGACCAAGCACCTTGCTGATAAAGCCTTACCTCAGCCTACTCCTGAGACACAAATCATGACTATGGCCGCAGACTTAATTTCCATGATTAGAGGTTCACAGGCCCATCCTGAGAGAGGATCCCAGCCTCCTTCTGATAAGAGGCCCCGGGTTGAACCCTCTGACCCTATCCCTTCAGATGAAGATTCTGAGGACTCTGTCCACTCCGATGGCCAGGAAGAGCTCTTCCAGACCTATGAGGACTCAGATGCAGAGGATTCCATCCCCTCGGCCTCCCCTCCTGAGGATACTTCTTTTGGGGAAGTTCTGCATACCATGAGGGAACATTTCAAGTGGCAAGGCCAGGAATATTCTGATTCCAGAAAGCGCCTTCGAACCTTCCTTAAAAAGCCCCAGCACAGGCCCTTAGCTATTCCTCCTGTGCTTGATGTTTTGGATGATCTATATTCTCTCTCCAGTGTTACCCCTGATTCTCTTCCTCCTGCTCCAGCCAAGCCAGACAGATATTACAGGGTCCCAGAAACACATTCCCATTTATTCATGGCCCATGCTGTTGATTTAGAAACTATTTCTCAGGGACCTAAAGGTGTTTCAGCTTCCACCTCTAAAAATCCCTTACCTTCCAACAGGGAAGCTAGGTCATTAGAGAGATGGGGAAAAAGGTCTACACTTCCACTACTTTATCTATGAGAGCTCTGAATTGCCTCTTTCATATGTTACAATATCAGGATTACCTGTTAGATGATTTACAGAAAACTTTGGCCTCTCCTGATCCTTTAGACAGGAAGTCTTTGCAGGAAGCTGTACATAATTCTCAGCAAGTCAGCAATCACTTTCTGCAGTGTGGATATGATGCATTGGAAGCTTCATGTAGGGCAGCTATGACAGGGGCAGTCATTCGTAGACATGCATGGTTAAAAGAACAACCTCTACCAGATCATGTTAAGGCAAAACTTCTGGATGCACCCTTGGAAAAGAACAAGCTTTTTGGTGCTAATGCTAAAGATGTGTTAAAGTCCATCGAGGAAAAAGCAAAATCAGTTCAGACGGTCAAAGATTTCCTCCAGGTTCAGCCCCCCAGATTCAGCAGGAATTGACCTTCAAAAAACTGGTCCTTTCCTAATCCTGAAAATTTTCAAAGGGGTAAAAACAGGCGTGGCCGAGGAAGAGGACAATACAGCGGTCCTTACAGGGGACGACAATGGCAGCCAGCAAACCAAAGAAGTGACACAGGGGTCTCCCCTGCCCCACAAGCACAATCTCAATGACTTTCCTCTATGTCCGCTGACCAAGGAACAAATAGAAGCTCCCTTGGGCGGAAAATTATCTCTGTTTTCAGACAATTGGCACAGATTGACAAAGGACAAATGGATTTTGGACATTATAGATCATGGCTACAGGTTCCATTTTCATACCTTACCAAGAAAACAAGGCATGCCAAACCTACCACAAAACCAGAGGGCAGAGGCTATCAAGCAAATTTCTCTGCTTACTCAGATCAAAGCAATAGAAAGAGTTCCACAACAAGAACAAGGCCAGGGGTTTTACTCAAGACTGTTCCTTGTTCCAAGAAAAGAAACTCAATGGAGACCAATACTGGATTTGTCCGCATTAAACACTTTTCTCATAGTAACCTCAAACACCACGCCACACACCAACACTTGTAAAAAATAAAACTTTTCTCATAGTACCAAAGTTCAAAATGCTGACTCTACAGCAACTCCTTCCCATGCTGGGCAAGGGGTCTTGGCTGATTACTCTGGACCTCAAGGAGGCATACCTGCATGTCCCTATCAGACACAGCTGCAGAAGATACCTCAGATTTCTTGCAGGGCCAGAGCATTATCAATTCTCAGCATTGCCATTTGGCTTATCTACTGCGCCCAGAGTATTCACAAAATGCCTGGCTTCAGTAATTGCTCATTGCAGGCTCCAGGGGATCCAAATTTACCCGTACCTGGACGACTGCCTCATACAAGCGGACGACAAATTGATGTTGACAAAAAACTTGAACTATGTCTTACAATTACTTCAGGCTCTGGGATACACAGTCAACTTTCAAAAGTCAAGACTTCAACCATCCCAGCAAATAACCTTCTTAGGAGCCAATCTAGACACAGCCTCTCAAATGGCTTACCTGACAGAAGACAAGCAAGAGAAGTTAACTCATTATTTCAAAAGTTTGGCAAAACTCACCCAGATGACTGCAAGGAGATTCCTACAGGCCCTGGGTTACATGGCATCCTGCATTCTCCTGGTTCCATTAGCAAGACTACACATGAGAAAGCTTCAATGGTACCTAAAAAGCCTATGGTCTCAGGACAGCAAAAACTTAGAGGCAACCATACCACTCATTCCATGCCTACAAAAGGAATTCCTATGGTGGGCCTCGGTAAGCCAGGCAAACACAGGTATGTCATTCAAAAAACCTCAGATAACACAGACCATGACCACAGACGCCTCAGACCTTGGATGGGGGGCGCACATGGAAGGCAGATGTATACAAGGACAATGGTCTCCAAAGGAAACACATCTGCATATAAACCAAAAGGAAATGCTGGCAGTAATGCATGCCATCGAGGCCTTTCAACAACAACTTCAGCAAGGCCATTTATTGATACGGACAGACAACACCACTGTGATGTGGTATATAAACAAGCAAGGGGGCACCCATTCTTACCCCCTTTGCAGACTGACAATGAATCTTTGGGAAAAATCACTGAGCCTAAACATACAGTTACAATCCCAGTTTGTTCCATGCAAAGACAATGTGCTGGCAGACAGCCTAAGCAGGAATTTCATAGATCCACACGAGTGGAGGTTACATCCGAAGATCTTCACACAACTCACCTCGACATGGGGCAGGCCAGAAGTAGACCTATTTGCCTCTCACCTCAACCATCATCTACAAAAATTCTGTTCAAGGACATACCATCCACAAGCTTGGAAAATAGATGCTCTTTCATTCAACTGGAACTTCCTAAAAATCTATGCATTCCCACCTCTGCCACTGATGACCACAGTATTACTAAAGATCAAAGCAGAGAGACCCAAGGGGATCCTAATAGCTTCAGACTGGCCAAGACAACACTGGTACCCACTACTATAGAGCATATGTCACAACAAGAAGTGGGCCCTTCCACAATGGCCCCTACTTTTGACTCAACACAACTTCAAAACAGTGCATCCAAATCTTCAGACACTGCAGCTAACAGCCTGGGAGATCCCATGAATAACCTCAATCTATCTCTCTCCAAGGAAGTTCAGCGGATATTAACAGAAGCTCGAAGACCATCCACCAGAAAGGTTTATTTAGCAAAATGGAAGAAATTCAGCATTTGGAATACCAGCAAGGGACATGATGCATCATTATTGAACATCCCACTCATCCTGGAATACTTGGCAGATATGCTACAGAATGGACTCTCATATTCTTCCATAAAGATACATGCTTCAGCTATTTCAGCTAGATATAATACCAATCTGCCTTTGTTTTCACATCCTTTGCTAAGGCAATTCCTCAGGGGAATCAAGAACATTAAGCCATCAAGAAAGGCTCCAGTGCCAGCTTGGGACCTCAACTTTGTCTTAGAAAAACTGACTCTACCTCCGTTTGAGCCAGCAGCTTCAGTGGACTTACAATTTCTCTCATGGAAGACAGCTTTCCTGTTGGCAATTACCTCAGCAAGAAGGGTTTCGGAACTACAGGCCCTAATGGCAATACCACCGTTCATAATTTTTCACAGAGACAGGGTCTCCTTAAGAACCAACCCTACTTTTATGCCAAAGGTGGTATCTAGGGTTTCTTTAAATCAAGCTATTCATCTGCCTGCTTTTTTCCCCAATCCTGAAAACAAAGGGGAAAGACTGTTACATACCTTGGACATTCACAGACAACTTCGCTACTACCTGGACAGAACCAAGACCAGTAGGAAGTCTGATCAACTTTTTGTAGCTTACGCCCCTGGAGTACAAGGAAAAGCAATTTCAAAACAGACTATTTCAAAATGGATTGGACATTGCATCAGATTTTGTTATTCCTTCCATGGGAAGAATGTTCCAGCCAATGTCAGACCACACTCCACCAGAGCTACAGCCACCTCTACAGCATTCTTAAGAGGGGTGCCTACAAAGGACATTCTAGAAGCTGCTACATGGAGCTCCGTGCATACATTCTCCAAACACTACAATCTCCCTCTATACTCCAGATCCAGAGCAGGCTTTGCTTTGGCAGTCCTGCAGGGTTTGATTGCCACACCATCTCTTTCCTAGTGCATACCTCCTCCCCCAGCTAAGCTATGGTATTCTACCCATATGTTATGACTGCAGTTGCATTCTTGAAGGACATAGTACAGTTTTGTACCTACCATAAATGTAGATGTCCGATAGATATGCAACTGCAGTCGGATTTTCCCTCCCTCCATACCCCTCTATGCCTTGGGTCCACTCCTATCCCTGTTTTCTCTTAGCTGGGGATATCTGTTATGGTGTATCTGTTTATTGCTTACTTATTTGTCTGGAATCCTGTTTTTGTCTTCCAATTTGATTACAGCCTTCCTTGGAGGGCACCTGGCATCTGGGGCAAGAAACACTGAAGAAAATGGCGTCGGCTGATGCTTATGTACTCCAGCCGCTCTGACGTCGGAGAGAAATGCGACATCAGCCGACGTCGGACCCAGACTTTGGAATCCGGCCGACCGAGGGCTGCCTGAGGCAGGACAACCCATATGTTATGACTGCAGTTGCATATCTATCGGACATCTACATTTATGGTAGGTACAAAACTGTACTTTTCAACAGGTGCAGATCACAAACTGATTGAATTTAAAAAATATATAGGGTCCACTGCTAAATTTTTAAAATTTACATGTAAGATTACATGTTCATATAAAAATATATTCATATTAAAACGTACAATGTATTAATTAATAAATTCAAATAAATAATGCTTGTTAAATATATTGTTTAAAAGTATTTAAGATGCAATGGCATAAAATAACATAAAATAATAATCTACCACCATCTGGTGGACAAATAATAAAACACATGGAAATGTATATAAATAAATAAACCAGGATAACATAACATGAATATAAGTAAAAATGTAAAAATATCACAATTTTGCAGACCTGAACTTGAGTACAGGTTTTAAAGACACCGTATCATTACGTCCTGAATTGTACATTTTAATATGAATATATTTTTATATGAACAGTTTTAATATGAATATTTAAATGCATTTTATTGAACATTTCAAGACTGTCACATGCAGTTTAGAATCCACTCTTTCTGTATCTTGGTAACTAATTGAATCACTGATTTCATTGGTCTATTCAAGCAGGAAAAGTTATTTAGCTAGGTAACTATGATGTATTTGCCCAACTGATGAAGTTCTATGAGACGAAAACATAAGGGGAAGTGTTTATATCAGCGTTTATGTTATTTGTGGATATTCATAGGTTCATAGGTTCATAGGTTCATACTAGGCTATCTGCCCAAGGGCATTTATAAGCCTAGCCCATAGTTATGTGGCTTTCGCCACCCCTTTAGTTTGAATAAAAACTATGCCTATCATTTTGCTGTGCCTCTGTCAAGCAGTGACACTGAAGTAATCCCTGGGGTATATCTGCAATCTCCCATCCATTGGTCAAGATTCCTCTTGAACAAGGCCAGAGAGGTGCTCTGCCTCACATATACCGGGATTTTGTTCCACAGCATAGGGAGTCTCTGGGTGATGAATCTGTCCCTCCAGCACGTTCTATTTATAACCGTGTCAAGGTTTAAGTCTCCCGCCCTTGTGGTTCTGAGGGATCTAGATTTTTTGAGGTGAAGCATATTCATCAAATCTGGGTTTGACATGGCCTTATATGTCAGGCACAGGTCACCTCTGAGCAAGCGGTATGAGACTGAATAGAGCTTGAGTTCTTTCAGTCGGGCAGCATAAGACATATTTTTTGCTGTGTTTGAACATTAAATTACTTGTGTGTTGGAACTACTGGTCTCTGGTGACTAATTTTGGATTACTAGTCATGTTTTGGGCACTTTCACCACATCTTCTCTTACATTTGTAAGACAAGCATATGAATAATATTAATATTCACAAATGACACATGACTATCGACAAAATTCCAGATAGCTGGGCTGGCAGTGGCAGAATCCCCCTCCCCCTGAAAACTCAAGCTAGTTTTTCAAGTGACCCTTGAGAAACATTGCTAGAAAGGATTGAGCCTATCTGGGAATACCTTCCCAACTCCCTGTCTTGAGAGCCCATCTGTGTTGGCATTGCTAACCTCACTGCGGTGCTACACTGTCATATCACATGCTTGCAACCCTAGGCTCCACCTTACTAACTTGGCATTTTGCTGGCTGGTTCAATGTAGCCATGTTAAGGGATTGTGACCTGTAACTTCAGTGAATTTCCTTCCAGACAGATAACACTGAAGTTTCTGCAGTGCCACACTATGGCTAGGCATTCCTTTTCTACAGGTGCATAGCATTCCTCCCTGGGTTGGAGCCTATGACTGAGATATACTACTCGATGCTCTTCTCCCTCTGAGGAAATCTGGCTAAGTACAGCCCCACCCCATGGTTTGAAGCATCCATCTGCACAACAAATTATTTGCTGTAATCTGGACTGGCTATCATAGGGGCTCCTCCCAAAGCTCCCTTAAGCTTCTGGAATGCCTGCTCACATGCTGGAGTCCACACTACCTTATCTGGCCTGTTTTTCCTTGTCAGGACTGTGAGGGGAGCAGCTATGGTACTAAAACTGGGGATGAACTTTCTGTAGTACCCTGCTGTCCCTAAGAATGCCCTCACCTGCTTTTTGGTAACAGATGCAGGCCATGCCTGAATGGCTTCCACTTTGCCAGGTTCTGGCCTGATCTTACCAGTCCCCAGTCTATGACCAGGTAGGAGACTTCTGCCATACCCACTTGATATTTGTTGGGCTTAATGGTCAACCCTGCCCTCTGTAGTCTGCCCAGCACCTCCCGGACATGCTGAAGGTGCTCTTGCCATGAATGGCTGTAGATGGCAATATCATCTAGGTAAGCAAGGGCAAACCCTCCTGCTCCTGCTAGGATACAATCTACTAGCCTCTGGGAAGTTGCTGGGGCATTTTTCATCCCAAAGGGCATCTTTGTAAACTCATACATGCCAAGTGGAGTCACAAAGGCTGACCTGTCTCTAGCACTTGGAGTCAAGGGAACCTGCCAGTAACCTTTGGTAAGATCAGTGGTGGTAAGATACTTAGCCCAACCCACCTGCTCTAGGGCCTCATCTGTCCTAGGCATGGGGTAAGCATTTGACTCTGTGTGACTACGTAATTCCCTGTAGTCCACACAGAACTGGTTGCTGCCATCCTTCTTTGGTACCAGCACCAGAGGGGAGGCCCAGGGACTGCTGGACTCCTGAATTACCCCTAGTTACAACATTTCCTGTATCTCCTCCCTCAGAGTCTGTTTGACTCTCTCAAGCACCCTATAAGGGGCCTGCTTAATAGGCCTTTGGGGTCCTGTATCCACATGGTGCTGCATCACATGGGTGCAACCTGGTTTCCCAGTGAACATGTCCCCAAACACATGTAACACTCCTCAGATTTCTTGAACCTGGGTACAGGATAGCTGCTGGGACACTGCTACCGCTTCCACTGAGGTGTCAGTCCGACCTGACTGAGGAGATCAGTCATCAGATCCCACTCAGACTCCTTCTGCAATGCACTGCAAATACTCAGTACAAGGGCCTCCCTATCATGGCAAGGTTTCATCATGTAAATATGGTACAATTTGTGCCCTTGCCTCCTGCCTGGCAGTTCTCTGATGTAGTTAACATCACTTACCTTCCTTACCACCTTGTAGGGTCCCTCCCAAGCTGCCTGCAGCTTGTTTGCTCTGACAGGAATAGAACCACCTGCTGCCCTACACCATACTCTCCAGCTTGATCATTCCTGTCATACCAGACCCTTTTCTGCTGTTGGGCTTCTGCCAGGTTCTCCTGGGCCAAGCCCATGAGTTCCCTGAGCCTTGTCCTGAGGTTTAGGACATATGCCACAACAGATTCCTTATAGGATCCACACTCACCCTCCCATTAATCTCAAATTAAATCTAGAGATCCCCTCACCCTATGCCCATACATCAACTCAAAGGTTGAAAGTCCTGTGGATTCCTGGAGAACCTCTCTGTAAGCAAACAACAGATGAGGCAAATATTTGTCCCACACACTCTTAAAATGGTCTGCAAATGCCTGTAGCATTGTCTTGAGTGTAGAGTTTGACTTCTCAACAAGACAATTAGTCTGGGGATGGTAGGGGGTGGTCTTTAGGTGCTTCACCCCACAGTACTTGCACAGACAAGCCAGCAGGTCTGACATGAAATTGTCACTTCTGTCAGTCAGTGTTTATTTTGGAAAACCCACCCTGCTGAAAATATCTAACAAAGCATTTGCCACCTTTTCTGCCTCAATGGAGGACAGAGCCACGGCCTCAAGGTATCTGGAAGCATAATCTACTACCACTAGGATATACCTTTTCCCTGTGGAACTTGGGGTACTCTGAGGCCCCACAATATCCATAGCTACCCTCTGAAATGGCTCCTCAATCACAGGCAAAGGCATCAAAGGAGCGTTCACCTTGTCTCCTACCTTGCCTACGTTTTGGTACTGCTCACAGGTCCTACAGTACCCTGTTACATCTCTGGAAATCCCAGGTCAATAAAAGTGCTGCATAATATGTCTCTTCATTTGTTTTATGCCCATATGACCTGCAAAGGGAATATCATGGGCTATGGCTAGAAGAGCCAGATGGTAGGCACTGGGCACTAACAACTGCTGTATTCTCTCACCCTCTAGCCCTCCCTCATGGGTTCATTCTCTATACAGTAAAACTTTGTCTCAGTATACAGATTCCCCCTTCCCTTGAGGATCAGATGCCTCACTAGCTACATCCCCTCAGGCCTTGCAATGTAGGGTCGGAGAGCTGAACCTGTCTCAACTCTGTCTTTGTGACCCTTCCCATCTCCCCTTCCACAGGAAGTCTGGCATCTTCTGACAGTGGTGCCTCACTGTCAGCCTGGGTACTACTACTCACCTCTACCTTTGCAGTCACTCTGTCCAAGGGAACATCAGTACCCACAAACAGCTGTGGCTCACCTTCAGGCTCACAGCTACAGGGTAGCTCCCTTCCTGATGTAACCACCTCACCAGTCCTGGCTACAAGTGTGGGGTCTGTCTGGGTCTGCCCCAGGCTACCAGACCCTCATGCTTGTCTCCAAGCCTGACTACATGTAACTGCATGCACACACAGTACAGCATTATCAAAATCATTCCCTATCAAGACATCTGCAGGGATATCCTCAAACACACTTGCTTGTTGGTGTCCTCTTCCACCCTCCCAGCCAAGGTAAAGTCTAACCAAGGTGTTTGGAATGGGGCCCTTCCTAAAGCTCTGACTGGAATAGACTGCCCAAGCAAGTAGTGCTCCTCTTTAACCATGGCAGGCTTCACAATGGTTAGGTCAGAGGCTGTGTCTCTCTTAGCAATGGCCTCTTGCCCATTCACTAAGATAGGATATAACCTCTTGTGGTAGTTTCATACCCTTGTTGTCTCAAGACAACCTACTGTTGGCATTTTGTCATTCCCACTTACTGGCTCTCCTAGCTTTTCTTTCCCACCATGCCTCCATGGACATCTACATGCTACATGGCCCGATTGGTGGCATTTAAAACATTTAACCCTTGGTCCTGGACATGTACTTGGACTAGTGGCTTCCCCTGCTACTGGCAGACTCTGTTGGGGCAGTCTGCGCTGCCCACCATGGGTTCACTTAGACCCATGAACAGCACTTGGTGTCCCTTTCCTGTGCAGTGATATCCTGTTTGCTAGATGTAGGTCTCCCTTCTTCTCCAACTCATCTACAGTATTGCATTGTCTATCAGCTATCTAGATTTTCACGTCCACAGGCAAAGTGCTAAAAGCTTATTCCCTCACCAAAAGGTCTGCCAGCCCTTCAGAAGTGGTGACCTGACACCCACTCACCCGCCTATGGAAATAAGTACTTAGTTGAGCAACATATTCACACACACTTTCATCTGCCTTGCGTCTATGCTCATGAAACTTTTTCCTATAAGCTTCAAGTGTTAACTTAAAACATTCTAGCAAACACATTTTGACTGTATTATAATTTAAACAATCGGTATCAGACAGGTTAGAAATTGCAGTTAGAGCCTTACCATGGAGTAAAGGGGTCAGGAACCATACTCAGAGCCCTTGGTCAGCATTATAATGTTAACATACCCTCTCAAACATATAAATGAAACTATCAAAATTATTCCCCTCTGTAAATTGTGGAACAAATTTCCTGACCTTTGTTGTTTCTGGGGTTCGGTTACTCTCTTCTTCATTACCCCCATGACTCTGGCAAAGAGTCAGCATCTCCTTTTCATGTTGCCTCTGCCTCTAATTCTCCTCAGCCTCCAGATATCTCAGTCTCTCTGCTGCTTCTATTTCCAAATGCTTGGCATCAAATTCAAGTCTCTTAAACTCCAGATGGATTTTTAAGTCCTCTGTGGAAAGGTCGAGCTATCCATTTTCTGAGAGTTGTACATCTCCATGGCCAGTCTGATTGTCCTCCTGGTTGCTATTCTGTGATGCAGCTGTGACTAAAGCTGCAATCATGTCTGCTTTAGTCAGGTTGGTATGCACCAGTCCTTTAGTCAGGTTGGTATGCACCAGTCCTTTAGTCAGGTTGGTATGCACCAGTCCTTTAGTCAGGTTGGTATGCACCAGTCCTTTAGTCAGGTTGGTATGCACCAGTCCTTTAGTCAGGTTGGTATGCACCAGTCCTTTAGTCAGGTTGGTATGCACCAGTCCTTTAGTCAGGTTGGTATGCACCAGTCCTTTAGTCAGGTTGGCATGCACCAGTCCTTTAGGCAGGTTGGTATGCACCAGTCCTTTAGTCAGGTTGGTATGCACCAGTCCTTTAGTCAGGTTGGTATGCACCAGTCCTTTAGTCAGGTTGGTATGCACCAGTCCTTTAGTCAGGTTGGTATGCACCATTCCTTTAGTCAGGTTGGTATGCACCAGTCCTTTAGTCAGGTTGGTATGCACCAGTCCTTTGGTCAGGTTGGTATGCACCAGTCCTTTAGTCAGGTTGGTATGCACCAGTCCTTTAGTCAGGTTGGTATGCACCAGTCCTTTAGTCAGGTTGGTATGCACCAGTCCTTTAGTCAGGTTGGTATGCACCAGTCCTTTAGTCAGGTTGGTATGCACCAGTCCTTTAATGTGGCACATCTCAGCCAACTGTCCTTATCAGCTTGCCATACTCCTCTGCTGACATGCTTGCCTGCTCTCCCTAACAAAGCTAACAAAAAATAAAACAATTGTGATATGAACTTTGAATGTTCCCTGCATGGCTGATTGAGAGTACAGACACCTTCACTGACCACTGTACACAGGCTACAGGAATTCAATATCCACACCACTACAAGCCAATTAATATGTGATGTAGCTAACTCACCACTGCTAACCAATTAATATGTGATGTCCCTGCCCTGGTACAGTAATCAAGGAGCCTCAATCTTCACCACTAGCACCAGTGAGGGATGTACACACTGCAAGGATGACAAATACACACAGCAAAGTACAATCTCCATTAAGAGCACACAGAGATCACAGTCAGTATGTGTCTGGTTTCTCCCTCTTTCTCCAGTTCCTTAATAAGACTCACCACTTGCACAGCAATAGGGTTACAATCTCAGCTGAGCGGCCAAGCCAAGACCTCCAGCACCGTCTCTATCCCACCAGTGCTTCATGTCCCTGCCCAAGTAGCTAGCACACACCACACACACACACACACACACACACACACACACACACACACACACACACCCACACACACACACACACACACACACACACACACACACACACACACACACACACACACACACACACACACACACACACACACACACACACACTTCGAGATTTGATTTATATACAAACACACAGACACTCCTGGGGAAGGCTGGCACAGGTTTACTAGCTATGTCCCCTTCTTCCCAGACTATAAGGTAGTTATCACTGCCACCAACCACTACATATCAGCTACAGTTACAAAGGGTGCCCAATCTTACTGTGTAATGTTATTATCCAAATTGTACATGTGACCAAGAGCAAGGATATTGGAATAGCCACAATTAAAAGGTTTAAATATATTTAATAATAAATAATAAAAGAGCAAGATGATACTCAAACAACACAGTAACTACAGAGTTCAGAATCACAGGAAATATTTTAAAACAACATTGTAGGACAGTCTCAAATAAATATAGAAAATATCTAAACTAATCTTTACTATATTCCTATCTAGCTCTAAGACAAATTACTGTGACCTAGACTTACTTACAAAGCAACACATAGGCGGAAGTGCAATGATGGATGTTTCTAGGTCCAGGACATGATATAAAATGCACAGTCTCTTTATCTGAGAGAGTTCTTAAATTAATATCATATATTACTGCTGGGGTAGCCTGGATGACTTCACTCTGTGTCACCTGCCTTCAGTTCCCAGGCTAACAGAAACTAAGAATTTTATCATCTCTGTGTGAGAAGTACATATCTCTCAGATGTGCAGCTGCTAGGAAACAATAAAACACTTCACATTTTAAACCTAGTAATTAAAATTATGGTCAAGACAATAGAAAAACTTCTAATTCTAGACATTGTGTCTTCTTTCTGAGAGATAAGACAATCATAAAACACTTTACTTTTCAACATATTTTCTTGAAGTTTCACAGTTTAACTCTGTATGTTTCAGCTTCTGCTATTAAAACACACATTTGCACAGGTATATAGTTTATATACATTTCTGTCTTTTTCAAGTAGGGTACACTGTGGTTACATTCTTGATGCTCAGTACATAACATACAGTTCAACACACACTTTTGCACTAGTAGATTAATATACATATAACATATAGTTCTCTTACATTTGTAAGACAAGCATATGAATCATATTAATATTCACAAATGACATGGGAAAACTTTAAGAGTGTAGCGATAAAACACATCTTAGCACATAAATTACTAATTAAAGATCATAAAAAAAGTATAAATAACACAAAAATATGGGAGCAAATCTTTAATATTGTGTTAGCGTAAGGTTCCTATCCACTTTTCTCCGGAAAGTACATAATAAATATGGAGCTTAGTATAGATAAGCCTTATATTGATACTAGATTTTCATTTTCGCTTTCTTTAATACCCATCTAGAAGTCTATATTAATGTATAATGACTTTATGTAGCTGTTGGAAGCATTCATGTATATATTGTAAATATGTTGTGGTATTGTATTAACATTTGAAAAAGAATAAAGACTTATTGAAAAAAAAATATTCACAAATGACACACGACTATCCATAAAATTCCAGATAGCTGAGCTGGCAGTGTCACATGTATCGTAAAGATACTTTTTCAGATGCATACTTGTATTACACTAGTGCCCATCCATATAAACAGAAATAGAGTATTGTAAAGGGGTAGTTCATAAGGGTCTCAAGAATTACCTCGGGAGAATGAGATTCTCTGAATAAATGTATGAATCTCAAGATAATATTTTTGGAAAGAAAATACCCTTTGCAAATGTTAGAGGATGTTAGAGGATGTCATTGAGGAGGTGAAATTGAGTAGGCAGGATAGATTCTCCCTGATTTTTGGGACAGAAGGGCTAATTTAATTCAAGACAATGTAATCAATGGCAGTTAAATAGGTAACTTTTAAAGGACCAAAGAAAGTAGCAATGTGGAATATAAAGAAACATTTGTTTTAAATTATAATAGTGAAATAAATCTTATTAAGGCAGTTATATTGAACAACTAGGACAAATTAGCTAGTTTTTCTGATCTTGAAGTGATATTTTAAAGAACCCATTAAGTTTGTGTTTAGGAAGGGCACAATATTAAAGAACTATTAGATCATGACAAAATGAATAATCAAGTCTCTAGCAAAAATAGGGTTGGTACTTTTAAATGTGGAGCCTGCACTCAATGCCCAAATATAATAAGCAAGGATTCAATATATCTTAAAGGAAGAGATCGATTTATTCAAGTAAAAGTCATAGATAGCTGCAATAGTAAAGGAGTGATATACCTGGCTCAGGGCAAAAAATGTGATGCGTTTTATGGCTGCAAAATGGAGCAGATGCTCAAGCGAAGGATTTACGAACACCTATATGACATTAAGACTAAGGTGATAACCAGTGCATTGTATAAACACACTTTAAGTTGTGGGCATGAAGGGTTTACTTTCTTTGTGGTATAGGAGGTCATGCAGGATGTGAGGGGGGCTCCTTATGAAACAAAATTGAGTACAGGTAGGTTTAGTGGCAATTACTTTTGGAAGCCAATAGACCCCTGGCTTGAATGGTTGTGTTTCCCTGGCACTGGTCCTAAACTAAGATCAGCTATGTTGTAACACTGTAGGATGTTAAGTGGTAGAAACAGAGCAGTTCTTTATGTGTTTATGTTTTTACATTTGTTCCCATTGTTTTGGGGTTGTGTTCAGTTTCTTTAACATTTTTATTTACTATACAGGAAATATATATTTATTGCATAACAGTTATTTAAATGCTTGAGTGGATATTGAGAAGAAGGAAGAGTTGCATATTTATGGTGCTCGTGTTGTACAGAGTTGTAGTACAGTTTCTCATTATAATTTTACTAGTTGTTATCATTTTCCATCACTAGATGGTGCTGTTGTTCCTTTTGAAGGATTAAAGGTCTCGCTTTTACCCTCTTGCAGCTTTTTAAAGTTTTTACAGTTCATCTAAGGTTATACGCATTTAATACTAATTTTACATCTATTTCTGCATTTATTTATTTTTTGTTGAACATGATTAAGATTTTGAATGCATAGAGGAAGCTGCATTTCTAAATGTTGAAATTGCAGAATACATTGTATTATGAATTGCTTTGACAAACTGTCTTGACTTTTAAACTTTTTTTCATTCAGTATTGTTACGTGCTTTGTGTGTTTGATATTAGTGTTTTAGGACATTAAAGCATACCTCTCAATGGTCCAGATTTTTGTAAAATGTCCAGATTTTTGCCTTATATTTTTGGTCTGTTCCTCATAAAATTTGTGGTTTTCTGGCAAATCACTGAAGATTGAAGTCACTAAATAATACTAAATAATGACAGACATTTGAGTTTCAGACTTCATATCCTTCAGAAAATACATAATAATGCAAAACCTTTTATTCTAATAACTTTCCAAGTTTAAAGGAGGAATATTTCCAATCTGTCCCTAGAGTTGGGCTTTTGTCCCCCCATTATTTATGGCTTTGTCCAGATTTCTTGCATTGAGAGGTTGAGAGGTAGATTAAGCTACAAATATTCAGTATTGGTGTCCTTCAGGTGTGATGCTATTGTAAGGGAATTCACAGGGTTAATTTCTTTTAATTTATTAATTGATAATGATTGGTAGGGATCAATAAACATGTAATGTATTTTAATTCAGTTTTTCTGATGAAGTCCTGCGGGTAGGGCAAAAACATGGTTATTCAGTTAATGCATTAAAGTGTTGTGTTTTGACTATAAAATGTGTTCTTTTACCTCCATGTTTTCTTGTGAATGACTCTCTACACTTGTTACATCTTCAGTGCTCCATTTTGACTTTTTGAGGTTGGTGCTAACTTAGGCTTGTAGTTTTGTTGCTGCACTGTTCTTCGTCCTCCTTTTGTTTGGGATTTTAGTCATTAAATAACACTTGTACAGACTGTCCATTCTGTAACTTTCCATTTGTTAATCTCTTTACTGTGGCTGGGTAACCAATGCTGAGATGCACTGTTAAAAATAAATAAATAAATAAATAACATCCCAGGGGCATTACCCATACCTATTCACTATAAACAGGAAAAAGAAAAAAGAAAAAAAGTGTGGTTAATGTATTTGTAGAAGCGTGGGTGCAAAAAAAATAAATCTAAACTGATCCTGTCACATCAACAGCACCAGTTGATATAACACGTACCTAGCTTAATCTATTCCCCATTTCTGGAATAGTCTGTCCTCACATATCAAGCACAGTAGTTTTGTAGCAACCTTTGAAACTGTTCTTATTGACTGGATGAGTGATCACAAAATTTCAGCTGTCAGGAAACCTCTACTTAAAGGAAGACACTGTTAATTTCCCACCAGTACTGGGTTACATGACACTGAGCATCCTCGTGGTCTCCATGGCTGTCAGCTTAGTAAGAACCTATGAATCTATGTAATAATTATATAACCATATATACTGTATTTATATATATATATATATATATATATATATATATATATATATATATATATATGCGTATATTTGTATATAGTTTTGCATTGTTGTTGCAAACTGGTTTTAGTACCAGTATTTCTTGTTTTTATGACTTTCTTTGGCAACTGATTCTTCTGTTTTATTAGTAACAATACTAAATAAAAGAAATTTGGGGGAAAAAAATGCCTAAACCTGTCCTCTGGCTAAAGTTTTCCGGAACAGAAACTCAATCTGCATGTTGGGCCTGGTACTACAGGTAGAAAGCCCTGCCTGCAATACCATGTCTGGTATATAAGTAGAACTACAGTCCCATGAGGCCATCCAGCACAACACCACCACCTACAGGTTGGAATAGTAAATGCAGACATGATGGCCAGTACTGCCAACATGCCTTCATTCACTCCATTTTCGAAGAGGAACAATAATAGAGGACAACTAACCTACTCGGTAAATAAAGCAATGATTTACAAATTCAACACAAACTGTCCCTGAAGGAGTTGAGTGACTTGCTTACCATATACACAAACTCTCATGTTGATGAACCAAGGCCTCTCCCCCAATGGGTGACACTTGCCATACTGTTCCAACCTCATGTAGAACTAGGCTCTGCAGGTTGTCTGCCTTCTTATCACGTGATGTCTGTAGTATGCAGTCTCACATGTAGGTAAAGCTGCTGCTTCACCAGCATGTCCCAGTGACTTTAAAGGGATTCTCTAGTTAGTGATGTACGTCAGCAACCCTCTGCAATGTACAGCACTGGCTTCCAACGGTGAAGTAAGGCCACTTCCTCTTTTGGGACTTGGGGTAGGGCCCTGGCAGTCACCATTAGTTTATGTTGAATGAGGATTGCATGGAGTAACTACTTGCTTACCATGTTACTTCACACCCATTGCATTTTGGAATCCAGACCCTGCATTATTAGAGTTGTTAGACAACAGTGAAAAGGTGTCATCTAAATATACCTGTCGATATACCACAAAGTCCAAAGTAAGTAAACCAAGAAAAAAACTTGCCCGGCAACAACAGGACCCAGAATAACCACTTAGAACGATTTAAAATAAATTAAACTTTTATTAAACAAAAATAATACCAATCGCTTTTGCTCGATTATTACCGAGCTTTTTCAAGGTGACAAAACATCTGATGCTCAAATTAGAGCTGTTAAATACATTTGAACATGTCACATGACCGTCCTTAATTGATTTAATTTTTTAAAAACTCTTTTAAAGGGCATCAGCTCAAATCAATTAAACAAAAGACAATCCGACAAGTCTTGTGCAAATGGCAAATATATGCTACTAAAAATCATCTTAATAAAATCTGTCTCAAAAAGTCTAATCAAAACAACCGGGAAATCAAAATGCACATAAAACTAAGTATGTAGGTCAAGCTAAAAATATTTAAAAATATGTGGGTGTTTAAAAATATACATAAAAATATAAAAAAAACATATATAAAAAACCATGCTGGAAGAATAGCATCTTACATTTTCATAGCTTACACCCTCGCTACATTTTTCGTAACATCGTGAAAAGTCAAATGACTAGAATACTTAGGCTGTGTAGTAATGAACAGGATGCCTTAAGATTGATAGAGCGCCAGAAGGAACTCTTTATAGATAGAGGTTATCCATTGAATATGATTGACAAGGTAGTAGGGGCAGTACTGAAAACTTCTACTTATAAGAAGGGAAAAGATTATATCTACCACTCAGGAAGGAACGAAAAACATTTAACATTTGGAATCAAGTATACGAATGATGTGGAACACATCATTAAGATCATCAAGAGTAACTGGAAAATTTTGCTTCTTGAACCTTTGTTATCACAGATAGTTGGAAAAGAGCCTGTCTTTAGGTTTAATAATTGTCTAAACCTCAAGAGGTTACTGTGCAAGGAAAGGATGGAAATTCAGCCTGTTGATATTAGAGCTAAATATAAGACAGGCACTTATCCCTGCAATAAGTGTTCTATATGCAAGTATATATCCATACCTCAAGACTTTGAAGTTCCAGGCATAAATATGTTTTTTAAACCAATGTTTTATGCCACCTGTGAAACCCGTAGTGTTATATATTTGGCTACATGTAATATGTGTGATGCATATTACGTAGGGATGACCTCGCATAGGTTTAGGGATTGTGTTTACAACCACATCTACGATATGAGGAAAAATAATGTTACAAATGCCTTGGCCAAGCATTGTTATAATTGTCCACAACATGGGTTTAGGTTTAGAATAATCCAGATAGTGAACCATAACAGAAGGGAAGGGGACCATTTAGGTACCCTTGAACTATGTGAGCTAAGATGGATTTTAAATCTAAAAGCTCACATAAAACCAGGCCTTAATTCCACTCTCAGTATTCGACCGGCACTTTTAGGCTCTGTATGATGCAACAATATTAGAATATTAATTATTAAATGTTTGTGAATATATTATATTTATTTACTTAGCGAATAGATTGGTATATACATATTGTTCATGTTTTAAACTTTAATTTTAATTTAGACAGTAACTAGGTTCCTTGTGTCTGCCCCAATAAGAATATTCTACATATATATGTAGGATTTTGTCTGTATGATAGATAGTTTGTCTGCTTTCTATATATCATGGAATATATAAACAAACCTGAAAATACATATTTGGACAATTCTGATACCAGATATCTATTTATATATCATGATAGGTTCATACTCTTAGGATAGGTAATATACATACTGCTCAAGGTGGTGAGACATCAAATCACTTGAGTGGTTAGGTCTAAATAAATCAAACCATGTTTACTGCCTTTCAATAAGAACAGCATTATTTTACTTCATGATACTGATTTGTTTAATTTTGCTAATGCTTTTGTATTTTGAATATGAGGGTTATGTTTATTTTTAGTTAATAATGACATCATGTCACTTTAAGTGTATAGTTTATAAATATAGATATAGTGGAATTACGTTTATATTTTCATCCAAATGAACGCAACCCTAGATACTTGATTTTAGATCCTCAGGCAGGACATATTCGCTTACTTCTAAGATCAATGTCGGATGTGAGCAAACACAAATTGATGTTTGATATTGTTTTGTTTAATTTTGCATATGCTTCTATATTCTAAATATGAGGGTTTTATGTTTATTTTTAGTTAATAATGGCATCATGTCACTTTAAGTATTAGATTGTAAATTTAGTGTGATTGCGTTTACGAACGCCACCTTAGATGCCTGATCCTAGATCTTCAGGCATGATATATTCACCTATTTTTAAAATCAATGTTAGATGTGGACAAATGCAAATACATTATGAATGTTTTGGATAAGACAACTGTTCCTAAGGCTTTATTGTCCTAGTGAAGTGACATATTGGCTTTATAATGCTTTTTATCTGTATTATGAACTTGTTAAATGTTTACATTGAATGCGAATTCACAAAATGTTATTACCCTTTAAGAAAAGTGGTAACATTTTAATTATTGGAAATGATTGAATTGTTTAATTGTATAATTGATTGAGTGATGATTTTTGTATTTAAAGGATGGGCTTTTGTTGTTTGAATGTAACCTGATGAAGCGCACCTGAGTGTGCGTGAAAGCGCTCGTTCTTTTCATTAAAATTGTGAGTTCTTTATTTCATGGTGGTTCCTCGCAGTCTATTCTTTTTCACAACAGTGAAAAGGTGTCATCTAAATATACCTGTTGATATACCACAAAGTCCAAAGTAAGTAAACCAAGAAAAAAACTTGCCCGGCAACAACAGGACCCAGAATAACCACTTAGAACGATTTAAAATAAATTAAACTTTTATTAAACAAAAATAATACCAATCGCTTTCGCTCGGTTATTACCGAGCTTTTTCAAGGTGACAAAACATCTGATGCTCAAATTAGAGCTGTTAAATACATTTGAACATGTCACATGACCGTCCTTAATTGATTTAATTTTTTAAAAACTCTTTTAAAGGGCATCAGCTCAAATCAATTAAACAAAAGACAATCCGACAAGTCTTGTGCAAATGGCAAATATATGCTACTAAAAATCATCTTAATAAAATCTGTCTCAAAAAGTCTAATCAAAACAACCGGGAAATCAAAATACATATAAAACTAAGTATGTAGGTCAAGCTAAAAATATTTAAAAATATGTGGGTGTTTAAAAATATACATAAAAATATATATAAATAAATAAATATATAATATTCCTATGTAATCATTGTTTAAACTACATCCGTGTTTTGTACCAAAACACAGGGTTGTGTTGACCTCTGTTGTTAGGTAAACCCTTATTACATACATCCATTACTGTAACAAAATAGTAATAAAATAAAAGTATAATTCGTTCTGATTGAAAAGGGTATATCATAAACACTTTTGATAGATGTTATAAATGGGCCTTCCTCAACTTCAAAACACTGTTAATGTTAATATTCTCATTCAAACCGGGAAACTTCCCTGCATTCAACCTGAGCTGCTAGTATAGCTCACGGTACTCCAGTCTGGTTTCCCAACTACCTCCCCTAATATCCGAACAACATGTACTAAAACCATAAATTTAATTTTCAGGTTCTTACATGTCTGGGAGTGTTTATAGAAAGCATTACTTTCTTTAGCTTTAGAGATGTCGTTAAAATGCTCGTAAACCCTTTTTCTTAAATGTCTTTCGGTTTTGCCGACATAGAAACTGTTACAGGTTAAACATAACCCTAGGTAAAGTACCCCTTTAGTTCCACAGTTATAGTATTTCATTGAGCTGAATTTAATTTTCCTAGAGGGGATATACACCGTATCTTGGCTAAGCATTGCACAGCATTGCTTACAACTCCCACACTGGTGGGTACCAAGCTTAGTTCTCATTATATTTAGCCTTAAATCACTTTTCTTCTCAAACAATTCCTTCAAATTAATTTCCCTTCTCCTAACAAAGTGTGGAAAGGTTGGAACAAACTTTTTCAACTCATCATGCAGGGTGAGAATAGGCCAATGCTTAAAAATAATTTGTTCAATCTTCTCAGAGTTAGCAGAAAATGTGTGAATAAAACTGCTCTTACCATCAAATTTGTTCACTTGATTCGCGTGTTCTCAACCACTGAGTCCTGTACCTAACAGAGGGGATAAGTGGTTTCCCTGCTTAGGGTGACCTCTTGAATCATACAATCTATTAAAGTAGATGGATAACCTTTCTCTATAAAAAGTCGTTTAAGGGTTTTAACTTCATCCTTAAAACCCTCAAAGGTACTGGACATTCTTGATGCTCATATAATTTGCCCTTTGACTATAGCCTTCTTTTGGTAAAATGGATGTCCACTAGTAAAGTGGAGATACATGTTTGAGAACGTGCATTTCCTGTATAACATAGACTGAAAGCACTGGTTATTATAATCTTTAAGCAAGGTAACATCCAAGTAATGTAATCTGTCATTGTCAATCTTGTACGTGAAATTCAAAAAGGAAGTTGTGATATTAATGTAATGTAAAAAATCAATAAGCATCTCTTCAGTACCCTTCCACGACAAACAAATATCATCCAAGTACCTCCTGTAATGTAAAATGTGTTGAAACCAGGAGCTTGGAAAACAAACTTCTTTTCCCAGTAGTACAACACCACATTAGCATATAATGAAGCACAGGAAGCCCCTATTGCTACCCCTTTTTTTTATGATAAAATTCACCATTAAAATGAATAAAATTATTTTCGAGAACTATTTCCATAAGTTCTAAAACTAAGTTGACAGTTTTACTGTCCAAATCGGACTCAGTTGCCAACATTTGTCCAAACCATTCCAACCCAGTTGGGTGGGGGATGCTGGGAAAAAGTTCTACTACATCTACGGTGACCATCAGTAATTGCGGATCAAACAATTTTTGGTCAATCCCCTTCAAAAAATCCCAGGAGTCCTTACATATGTGTGTGATGGTAGTCACAAACTCTTTTAAAGTAAAATATATAAATTTAGCCAAAGGTTCTGTAATACTACCAACTCCTGAAACAATTGGTCTAAATTTAATATGATCCAGGGTTTTGTGAGTCTTAGGAATACCAAAAATTTGGGGGGTTTGGCTTATCTACATGCAAATAGTTGTAAAGACGTTCATTAATCACATTTTGTAGAAGGTGATCGTATAACTGAAAATTAATTTTAGCATAAGCAATGTTGATTTCATTAATAGATACCAACTCGTATTGGTCTACTTCTTGTAACATGTTGTGCATGTATGAATCGTAGTCTACCGTGTACATCAATACAACCCCCCCTCCTTTGTCTGGTTTCATCACCCTGCATCCCTCTTGTTTCAAAAATTCAATCAGAGCTATCTCTTTGTCATTAAGGTTAGTAGGGAAAATACTGTGACGTTATTGTTCCAAATTCCTAATATCCCTCTCAACCAACTCTTCAAATACTTTAAGTGAAGTGTGGGTGGAGGGATTAAAAGTACCTTTCCTTGTTAAATCTCTACTAATATTATCTTGGCCTTTAAAAAATAAATTTAAATTCAACTGTGTTATAAAAAGTTTTAGGTCAATCAGTGTGTTTGTTAAATAAGAGGGGTGGGAGGGAAAGAACTGGAACCCTTTAATAAATAGGTCAAAAAATTCTTGAGTAGGATCAAGCTCAGTGTAATTAAAATGGTAAAATTATTAATTCTACAAACCACTGGCTTGTCAGTTCTAACCTCTGACATAATATAAACGTTACCTATTTCTGGGGGTTGTTGTTCCAACTCCTGTATTGTTGTCGCTGCCCCCCCCTGTTGGGGGGATACTGAAAATCCTGTGAAGATTGCTTCCTACCTTTCTCTGCAATTCTCTTACTTCTTCTGAGAGTATCCACACCTACAGACTTATAACAATCAGTATTAGTTCGTTCCTCCCTATTCACAAACACAGTATCAGAATTATGCTTTTTCCATCCCTTAATTGTGGGAAGGGGTAAGCTAACCCGTCTCTATACTCATTAAGGTCCCTATCTAATTTTTTAATTTTACAATTTAAAACAAACGCAATGTTGGTCAACTTCATCAAATACTTTGTCATAACTGATTTTCACACTGAAAAAATTGGTGTCAGTGACCATTTTTTCATTTAAAACATTAAGCTCTTTTAATAAAATGTCCGCTTTCTTTTCATAATCAATAATCATTAACTTTAGCATTTCCAGACCAGCCTTATTAAAAATTTCACAGAGCTGGTCATAAAGCACAGTTCCCGGTTGTGCGTTGTTTGGAAATTTGTAGAACCGTAAACCTTTTGGTACCCTTTCCACTTGCAAACATTCCTTGAGATAGTCTATTTCCAATTGATTACTTTTGTAAGCGTAGAGTTTGTCTCTAAACTCATTAAAATTAGGTTCAATGCTCTGATTAAAATTGCGATTAACAGTACCTTGTCTAAAAATAAATTGTTGTCCAACCCATAGACCAAAATCAAAGTCTCTAGGATCGCTGCCAGGCCCATTTAAACAAATGGCATCCATCTTAAGTTTGCGCCGTGTGACCATTTACTGCAGTAGTGTTACAGGCAGAGTTACCTTGCGTAATAGTGCTTCCGTTGGGCACTGGTGGAATGACGAGCATCCCCGGTCGGTCGTCAAGCTGTAATTGGTTACCAGGTGGATCCATAGTAGCAAACAAACTCCGGTCATTGATAGTGTTAGTTAACTGAGTAAGAAGAGTTAAAATTTGTTTAAATTCTCCCCGAGTCACTGGGGCAGCATCCGATTCATCTTTAAGAAGTGAGGGTGTCTCCGCAAAATTCACAGATTCCGTTCCTTCTGCCATGGGCAAACAAATAAAACCACAAATTCCAAAGTAAGTAAACCAAGAAAAAAACTTGCCCGGCAACAACAGGACCCAGAATAACCACTTAGAATGATTTAAAATAAATTAAACTTTTATTAAACAAAAATAATACCAAGCGCTTTCGCTCGGTTATTGTTCAGAAAAGGTGTCATCTGAATATACCTGTTGATATGTTGAATGAATTAGTGAATTTTGAGGTGTGAAACCTGTGTAGTTACCAGGAATACTGTCTAGGAGATGATTGAATAGCCTAGTCTAATTTTTACAATTGCCTCTGAGATCTGTTTCCTTAAGTGTCCTGCTTAGAGATACACTAGAGAATCGGAGGCTGATGGATTCAAACCCTGGACTAGAGAAAGGAGATTATTAACACTGCATAGCCTTAATTATCTGCAGTCATTTCCAAACAAAAACTTGTTCTTTTCTGGCAACCATGGTCGGACTGCACCAGCAAGCTTCTGATATGAAGTCAGGCACTTTATCTCTGAGCCCACATAGCCAGCTACAAACTTGCTTGTCTAAGTTGTTAAACTAATCTATAATGACATGGTAGACAAATAGAATATGACAAACTGAAGACAACATACAGTAAGCTCTCAGTTAACCGGCACCCATGGGGATTGGTAGATGCCGGATAACTGTAGTTTCTGGTTGCTTGAGAGTTACTATTAAAAACAGGGCTGACTGATACCATACCATACCATACCATACCATACCATACCATACCATACCATACTATAAACACTGTATTGATTTGATTTTAGTATTAAAATACAATAATTAAAAGCCTGGCTGGGGGGAACAGAAAGTGCAACACATGAAAATTGTATTGAATTGTTCATACTGTAATGCATTACTTTGATTTTTTTTTTGCCAGTTGTTTGAGAGTGCCGGTTGCTCAAGTTCTGGTTAACTGAGAGTTTACTGTAATACTACAAACCAAATCTCTCCACCAACAATAAATGAGCAAGGAAGGAAGAAAAGCCATCCAGAACATAAAAATCTTAAGGTTTATTTCCACCAAAATGCCAAGTTAAGCACTTTCGTCCCAAAGGACTAGAGACTTCTTCAGAAGAAGAAAAGCTTCAAGTTTTACATCACAATGCTGTATATTTAATTCTTTAGTTTGTAGGTAAACCTGTGTGTTGTTAATTTCTAGAAGAATGGATTCCCACAGGCCAAGGAAGCACAGAAAAGAGAACAATTCAGTACAGCAAGTAGTATGTCAGCATCTGACCTGGTAACTGCATTTTCTTCTTCACTAATTACATCTTCTAAAGCTTTTAAAATGCCTGACAGTTTTTTACAACACTTACAGCTTCTCCCCTTGCACTCCACCATGTTTCTATTATGCACTTGAGACTTTGACAAGTGACCGAAATCAGAATATCCCAACGATGAGCTGAGGATGAAAAAAATTATGAATAAATGCTCCAAAGTTCCAAAAAAAGGTGACAGAATTTATAGCAGCAGTAGCTGCATGTAGTCCAGCCAAGTTCAACATATGAATGGTACATGCGACAAACTCTGCTATTTAAATAAACAGTAGCTGCATGTAGACTGGCCAAGTTCAACATATGAATGGTACATGTGATAAACTCTGCTATTTAAATAAACAGTAGCTACATGTAGACTGGCCAAGTTCAACATATGAATGGTACAAGCAACAAACTCTGCTTTTCTGTTGACTTCTTTTATGTGCCTCTGAACACCAGTACATTGTCCAGTCCAGCCATCACAGCAGCATTGTCATAAGCTTGTCCTCTACAATTATGAATATCAATTCCATCACGTTCTAGTTTCCAAAATCATACTTGAAATATCCTAGGTGGTTTTACCTTTTGTTTAGATAAAATCAACAAATGACTCCAATACCTTTACTTTATCTCCACCAGTCATAATGTAGCGCAAAACGTGGCTCACCTGATCCTAACGAGAAATGTCAGGGGTGCTTCAAATATTACAGGATAGTACTGCACTTGGTTAACTTGTTCTATGATTTTGCTTCTTACTTTATTCCTCAAAATTTCTATAAATTAATTTTGGTTCATAGGTGACATATAAGATTTAGCAAATGTATCACAATTATCTTGTTGTCACCTCACAGTAAGAGGTTCTGCAGTTCGATTCTCGGCTGGGGTGCCTTCTCTGCAGAGTTTGCATGTCCTCCTGCATTCATGAGGGTTTTCTACGGGTGCTCTGGTTTCCTCCCACATTACAAAGAAATGCATCTGGAGCATTTCTCCCTGGGCCTCTGCTGAAAATTGGCTCATTCCAAGTCGGAAATTCCCAGTAAACAAATGTTAAATAAATAAATAAATATTTCCCAGCTTGATTCTGAGAATATGCTCTTGAAGCACTGGGTCATATTTTGCCAACAGAGGCACTAATTCTAAAGAAATTCCTCTACTTCCCATAAATTCAGAATCAGCATCACTTTCATTGTTAATTCCTTCTTGGTGACCCCATAACACCAAATTCTGTTTTATTAGGATTCTAATTATGTCCAACAATCTTGAAAGGATTTATCTCCACTTCTTCACTTCATTTTCAATAACTTTCTGATTTTTTTTTATCAAAAGTTGCTCCACAATTAATCCTAATTTCCAACTTCTTCCACTGTGCGAATTTTCGAATGTGGGTCACACTAGATTCATGCTCAGATATTTTAGGGTTTACTTTCCACCACATGTTGAATCCATCCACTGAATCAAAAACTGAATAACATCTATCTGGAAACAGTCTGCAACAAAAGCAGTAAAGAGCTTCTTTGGAAGGAGAGTAAATAAACCATGATGTCAACATTTATCCACCATTTGGTAGGGTTTGAAAAAATGTTGAAAAACCAAGAACCAAACACGAACACTTACACCAAATTTGAGGCAAATGCATAAGCCAGTACCACCAAACACAACCAGTCAGCAGTTCTCCAAAATAGTTAATGGTAGATATCCAAAGTAGTTTAAGTGCTTTTGTCAGGAATACATCAATTACTTCATCAGAAACATTAAAGCAAAACTTATCACACATTTAAAAATGTTACAGACAGCATCACATGATAAAAACTAAAAATAGAAAACCTGGCCATGAATTTGATTAACTAGCTAACTTCAATTGGGTCCATTAAAAGTAACAGAACCCGCCATTGTACTTAACGCATGAAGGTGTCATAAAAAACAGTCAGAATCCAAAATTCACAAACAATTTTCTAGGTGTGCCTGAAGTAAGTAAAATTTAAACATTTAAAGCTTTTTTTAATTTTAAAACACTGCTTATGGATACATTGCCATTCAAACCTGGTGCAGAGTATGCATTTAGTTTAACCTGCTAGAGTAATTCTTTATATTCAAGTACAATTTTCCAAGGACCCCTCCGTGCCTCGTTTTTCACCATGTCAATACCTGAAAAAACAAAATGGTGGTTGGGAAACATAGAAATGTGCTTAGCGAGGGCATTTTTATTATCAATGTCCCTAATGTGTTCATAGATACGATCACAAAACCTTCTCTGGGTCTTACCAATATAAAAACTGGCACAATTTTCACAAGATGCACAGTAAACTAAACCAGAGGAGTTACAATCAAAATGAAAGCGAATTTTGATATTTGTGTTGTTTAACCAAAAGTAATCACAGACCTTCAAAAAGGAACATTGCCTGCAATTCCCACATCTAAAATTACCATTTCTTCTGTTGGAAGATGTAAAATCTAAGGAACCTTCGAGAAATTGCTTGATGGTTTTGCCTTTCTTATAAACAATCAATGGGCCCAGACCCAAAGTGTCAGTGTAACTATCAAAGCGATGAAAGATATTCCAGTTTTTAACCAGAATTGCCCTTAACAAATCCACCCTAGATACATTTTGTTTTAATGTTTCTGATAAAGTAATTGATGTATTCCTGACGAAAGCGCTTAAACTACTTTGGATATCTACCATTAAACTATTTTGGAGAACTGCTGACTGGTTGTGTTTGGTGGTACTGGCTTATCTTTTTGCCTCATATTTGGTCTAAGGGTTTGAAAAAAAAAACAGTTGCCTGTAAGTTTTCTGTTTCATCCTTTGATTGAGGCACCTTGATGAATCACTTCACTGACATGAGAATCTAGGTGTTGAACCGCTTATGCACCTTGATGTACTAGTAACATCTGTGTGTCATCATTAATCTTGCTTGGGCAAAGACCAACATCTTTTAAGTTAACGGCCGGAATTTTTTGTTTATCACACACTTCATCTCTTGAAGTTGATGAACTACTTCAACTTAAAGTTGGCTTTAATTTGGAAACTGCCTCAGGTGCAGCAGTAATAGTAGGTTCTTCATGATCAAGGTATTTCAATAGTGCACCTTCATTCTTTTTTAATATTTCCTCCCTCACTTTTCTCTTTTTTCAAAAAGCAGCACCACTCTCTATTTTTTGCTTTATCTTGGGATTGGGATTAGACTGACACTTGAGAGACAAAAATATTAATAATCCATAATAATAAATAATAATGACAGTCATGAAGAATAACAAAAACAACAGGGAAAAATAAATGATCCTCACATAAAGAAATCTAAATTGTTAGCTTGTGGAGAAATAAATGCACCATGTACAATCATGACAAACATGCTATTCTCCATCTTTGCTTCTCTGTAGAAATAAGAAATTGCACCAAGTAGTAAAATCCACTGTCAGATCAACAACTTAAGAAGTATATAAAATACTAACAGTAACAGTAAAGAAAAAGGAGACCAACAACTTAAGAAGTATATAAAATACTAACAGTAACAGTAAAGAAAAAGGAGACCAACAACTTAAGAAGTATATAAAATACTAACAGTAACAGTAAAGAAAAAGGAGACCAACAACTTAAGAAGTATATAAAATACTAACAGTAACAGTAAAGAAAAAGGAGACCAACAACTTAAGAAGTATATAAAATACCAACAGTAACAGTAAAGAAAAAGGAGACCAACAATTTAAGAAGTATATAAAATACTAACAGTAACAGTAAAGAAAAAAGAGACCAACAACTTAAGAAGTATATAAACTACTAACAGTAACAGTAAAGAAAAAAGAGACCAACAATTTAAGAAGTATATAAAATACTAACAGTAACAGTAAAGAAAAAGGAGACCAACAACTTAAGAAGTATATAAAATACTAACAGTAACAGTAAAGAAAAAGGAGGCCACAACTTAAGAAGTATATAAACTACTAACAGTAACAGTAAAGAAAAAGGAGAGCAACAACTTAAGAAGTATATAAAACACTAACAGTAACAGTAAAGAAAAAGGAGACCAACAACTTAAGAAGTATATAAAATACCAACAGTAACAGTAAAGAAAAAAGAGACCAACAACTTAAGAAGTATATAAACTACTAACAGTAACAGTAAAGAAAAAGGAGACCAACAATTTAAGAAGTATATAAAATACTAACAGTAACAGTAAAGAAAAAGGAGACCAACAACTTAAGAAGTATATAAAATACTAACAGTAACAGTAAAGAAAAAGGAGGCCACAACTTAAGAAGTATATAAAATACCAACAGTAACAGTAAAGAAAAAAGAGACCAACAACTTAAGAAGTATATAAACTACTAACAGTAACAGTAAAGAAAAAGGAGACCAACAACTTAAGAAGTATGTAAAATACTAACAGTAACAGTAACAGTTAGTTACATCTTTCCTGACCTAGACTAGTCCAAATACAGGCTTTGCTGTATTCTGGACTTTTGGAAAGTTACTGTGTTGCCCATTTCCTTTCTTGGATAAAGGGAGGCTTCTTTGTTCACCAGTGGCAGTGGGCAGCTTAGAGAAGCCTATCTATCCCTGGAGGAGTGTTCCCAGCACAAGAATCTGGTAGTCTATTGGCCGTTTTGGGCCAGTTTCTAGCTCTTTCAAGTCCCCCTGTATAAAACCCGCTTTGGTGCGGTTTGTGCGCTTGATACTTCTCAGCCAAGCTCCTCGTGGTCCTGCAGAGTGGTGCTAGCAGCAGAGAGGCTAAAAGAGCAACTGCTAACCTGATAAAAGTGTTTTTTTTCCTGCTACTACCTGGGTGACTGTCCGATATAGCTAAACTGCAAGTATTTCTGCTTCTTGAACTGTTTTAAATGGTTTAAAGCTGTTTTTGCACCTGCACTTTTAAAGTTTGTCATGTTTGTTGCATTTACCTGTTGAGGCTACACACTGAAGTGCACTAGCCTGTGTTACATATTTATTGCATCTTCCTGCTGTTTGTTGCAAAAAAGAAAAAAAAATTTCCTTGGTTCCCATCTTTCCTGACCTAGAGTAGTTCAAATAAGAAATTCAGTTGTGAGTGTTCTGCCATTTCACACTGAACTGATTGAAGGAAGGACACTGAGGAAACTCGGAGCTATAATATATAACATTAAGTATCCTGTTTTTTGTTTATTTTGTTCTTTATTTCTTTGTTATTTATAGCACTTTGTGTACTGTGTATTTTTCTAGCTAGTTTCACTGTGTGTGAGGTATTAACTGGAAATTGTCCACTTTTGTTAAGCATCTGTTGGGATGTTTATTTCTGATAACTTGTTGCAGTTCAACTCTTTTTTCTAGAGGCTCCTTTAGCTGTTTAAAACTTTCATTTGAAGGCACACTGCTGCTTTTCAGCTGTGAGATACATTTCTGCAGTTTGTTTTCCACCCTCCCTCCCTGTTAGTATAGTGTTTTTATAGTGGTGGCTTTGCAGTTGCCCGCCCCTAGTGTAAATTTGATCTGGGACTCTCCTCCCAGTCTAGTGTCATTACTTCATTCTACCCAGTACAGGGATAACATTTGAGAAGGCCAATCAGCTTAGTTTCTGCTACTCCTTTCTCTCTTTCCTTTCTCTCTTTCCACTAAAAAAAAAAAAAATTATCTGCTTTTACTGTATTTCTGTTTCTTCCTACTTTATTTTGCTTTTGCGTCATCTTAAAAGTACTCAATTGTATTTATTACTACTTGGTGTAACTCATTCTAAGCCTTTTAGTTTAAGCACTTGGGCTTCAGACCAGTTGTTTTACATTAGGAAGGTTTGTGGTCTGCACTGTGGTGGCAGGACAGGTAGCTTACATCCTTCTAAGTTGGGAACTGCTGATTGAGGGCTCAGTGTCTGTTATTCTAAAAGTGTATTAATTCTGGTTTAAGCACTTGGGCTTTCAGGCCAGTTGTTTTACATTAAGAAGGTTTGTGGTCTGCACTGTAGTGGCAGAACAGGTAGCTTACATCCTTCTAAGTTGGGAACTGCTGATTGAGGGCTCAGTGTCTGTTATTCTAAAAGTGTATTAATTCTGGTTTAAGCACTTGGGCTTTCAGGCCAGTTGTTTTACATTAAGAAGGTTTGTGGTCTGCACTGCAGTGGCAGAACAGGTAGCTTTCATCCTTCTAAGCTGGGAACTGCTGATTGAGGGCTCAGTGTCTGTTATTCTAAAAGTGTATTAATTCTGGTTTAAGCACTTGGGCTTTCAGGCCAGTTGTTTTACATTAAGAAGGTTTGTGGTCTGCACTGTAGTGGCAGAACAGGTAGCTTACATCCTTCTAAGTTGGGAACTGCTGATTGAGGGCTCAGTGTCTCTTATTCTAAAAGTGTATTAATTCTGGTTTAAGCACTTGGGCTTCAGGCCAGTTATTTTACATTAAGAGGGTTTGTGGTCTGCACTCTTGTGGGAGCAGAGGCTGGACTCTGCCCTTCTGAGCTGGGAATTTCTGGTTAAAGGCTTATAGTGCCTGCATATTTGAACTGCTTCTTACTGAAATTGGTACACCTTGTTTGCTGTAGCATAGACTAGAACCAGGCCTGCTGAATCTAGCTTTGTTTGTATAACTTGAGCACCAATCCAGGCATTCTTTAAAGTACTCAATTGTATTTATTACTGCTTGGTAGTAACTTGATTAAAGTGTAGCTATCATTCTAAGTATTTTGGATTAAGCACTTGGGCTTCAGACCAGTTGTTTTACATTAGGAAGGTTTGTGGTCTGCACTGTAGTGGCAGAACAGGTAGCTTACATCCTTCTAAGTTGGGAACTGCTGATTGAGGGCTCAGTGTCTGTTATTCTAAAATTGTATTAATTCTGGTTTAAGCACTTGGGCTTCAGGCCAGTTATTTTACATTAAGAGGGTTCGTGGTCTGCACTCTTGTGGGAGGAGAGGCTGGGCTCTGCCCTTCTGAGCTGGGAATTTCTGGTTAAAGGCTTATAGTGCCTGCATATTTGAACTGCTTCTTACTGAAATTGGTACACTTTGTTTGCTGTAGCATAGACTAGATCCAGGCCTGCTGAATCTAGCTTTGTTTGTATGGTTGTTGTTTGTTTGCTTGTTATTTCCCTGAAAAGCTAATTCCACCTAAAATGCGGCTTTTCATCGCTTCTGTGGATCCCTATTGATTACCTGCTTTGCTTACTGTACTTATTTCCTTGTTTCACTTGAAAGAAAGTTACTGTTTGTTGTTTTTGCATTTAAGTTACCTGTAACACATTACATTTAAGTTACCTGACACTTGCTCACTAAAGCAATTATATAAGTCAGCACTAAAAAAATTAAAAGCACTACACCCTCACAAACTCCCCTTGAGTACCTTGTTCCCCATTGGCCCTTTTTTCAGTTATAAAGGAATTCCCAATACTATTCTAGCATGTCCAAAGGTCAGTTGTCGATCTCCTCTCTGGTCCAGCTGGTGAGTCTGGGAATCTTGAGGCAATGTTACAACTGTCTCATGTACACAGACAACCCTCTCCTCCTCTAAACAAATTCCAACACATGTGAGAGATGCAACCATATAGCCAAACTAGAGGCTAAGCTCTCTCAACTCAGTACTGGCGTAACCAGTCAGGAGGATAAGGAAACCACACTCACTACAATTCCAGTCTCACATAGACCTACCACGACAACAAACCAAACACATAAACACACAAAAACATACTCGGAGGCTCTAAATAAAAATCTGCCTAAGCAGCAGAGACCTCCAAAGCAGACACCCAAGCAACCGCTACCCCAAAACAAAACACGTGCAACACATAGCTCACAAAGCCAGTGTGCCGAACAGTCACAGCCCTTAAGGCTAAACAACACACCTGATACACTTGCAATAGGTGACTCAATCGTCAGGCACACTGAAGTCACACTCACCAGGTTGAACAAGGAGAAGCTCACGGTGAGCTGCCTGTCGGACGTTAGGATCCGCCACATAGCACAAACACTCAGGTCACTCCAAGGCAAGTACAAATATGACTCAGTCATTGTCCGTGCTGGTGTGAATGACCTGAGATAGAACTCCCTGGACTACATGAAAAGAGTCATAGAGGAGCTCTCTGAGCATGTAGCCCAGGCCAGTATGACCCTGACCTTGAGTAGCATCTTACCCTCACCAAGAATGATGCCACAATATGAAGACAAGATGATCAATTTCAACAATTGGCTTAAGTATTGGTGTCATTCAAAGGGGATCCAATGCTTGTCAGCCTGGGATGACATGCTCGACAAGCCACGATGCTTCACTAGGGACGGCTTGCACCCGTCACCCCTGGGCTTTTGGATATTGGCAAACGCTCTTGCTACCCCCATAGTGCCTTTTTTAGGCAAGGCTCAAAAGACAAACCCACTTCCATAGGTATCACAAGGGATAAGAAACTAAGAGTAATGCTACTCAACGCCAGAAGTCTAAACCTCGAGATGCATGCACTTGAAACTCTTCTTAGTATGGAGAACATCGATATCTGTGCAGTAACAGAAACCTGGTTCAAGGCTCCCGAGAGCACCCCAGAACTACCAGGTTATACCTCATACCATGCTTTTCGGCCCCAAAACTTGGACCGAACCACAAAAGGATGGGGAGTACGAATATTCGTCAAAGATACCCACACCTCCAGGTTGGTGGCACAGCACGAAGCATCAGAGACTATCCATGTGCAACTAACAGTGGGTAAAACTGCCTTCCAGTTTATTGCCTGCTACAGACCACCCTCCCAAACCCAGGAACCCCACTCAGCCTTCCTGAGAACATTGAAAAATATGAATGTCTCTCCAAACACCATTATATTGGGCGAATTCAACTACCCAAACATAGACTGGGAACATTACTCTAGCTCCAACACCCTAGCCCAAAGGTTCCTAGAATTTATAAACTCAAATACTATGGAACAACTTGTTACCACTCCCACAAGAGGGGAAAACATACTGGACCTGATCATCACCAACATGGGGACTTTATACTCCAGACCAGAAGTGTATCCCTCACTGGTAAGATCAGACCATAAAATAATCTCACTGGATATTCACATACCGACCCCACCCCCTGCCCAGAAAACCACAGTGAAAAACTTCTCTAAAGCAAATTTCTCACTCCTCAAAACTGAGGTGGAATCCTTCAAAGCCCCCGGTCCTGTGGAAAATATGGCCCAGACCACAGAATCCTTTATAAACGCATTCTATGAACACCTTCAGGAATGCAGGATCATGCAATCCCAAATAAAACCAAGACCCAATCCTACAAAGGCAGAAATCCTGTCTGGTGCACCCCAGCCATAAACAAACTATACAATAGAAGGAGGAAGCTACTACATGATAGAGCAAAATCCCAAAAAGGGAAGGCATCTCTGATCAGTATTAGCAAAAAACTACGGGCACTCATAAAATCGTCTAAGGCCAGCTTCGAGAGAAGAATTGCACAGGACACTAAGGATAATCACAAAACTTTCTTTAGTTATGTTAGTAACCTGGGTGGGAATTCCCAGATATGCTCAGAATTAGTCCAAAATGACAAAAAATACACTGAACCCACAGACATTGCCAACATCCTAGCTGACAGGTTCAGTGCAAACTCCCCCCCCACCAAAAGGGCAAATATCTATCCCAGCAGAGTGCTGCCCCCCTGACATCTCAGATGCTCAGGTAAGAGCCGCCCTCTCCACAGCAAAAAACACAGCATCAATGGGACCAGATGGTGTCCCGGGCTGTGTCCTACATGAACTCCAAGAAGAGCTAAACCCAAACATAAAACTACTGTTCAGTCTCAGCCTTACTACAGGATATGTACCCAAAGAGTGGTGTACAGCAACAGTGGTCACTCTCCACAAAGGTGGTGCCTCAACGGATCCTGGAAACTATCGCCCCATAAGCCTGACTAGCTTGGTCTGCAAAGCTATGGAAAGGATCATCATGGACCTAATAAATAAAGATATTGGGGACCTACAGACACTGGATCCTACCCAGTTCAGCTTTGTTAAGGGCAGATCCTGCCTCTTAAACCTGGTAGATTTCTTTGAAACAGTCACCAAGGCCATTGACGAGGGGAAGGTGGTCCACACAGCCTACCTGGACCTCGCAAAAGCCTTTGATACAATACCCCACTCAGGCATTATAGATAAGCACACCAGCTTAAATATAAACCCCTATGTCACTAGATGGGTTGCAAACTGGCTCAAGGACAGAACCCACATGGTTAGAATTGCTGGAGCCATGTCAGACTCCAAATCAGATACAAGTGGCATCCCACAAGGCTCAGTCCTGGGACCTCTCTTGTTCGGTATATATTTCTCAGAGGTACAGGCCAACACAGAAGGACTGTGGCTGATCAAGTTCGCAGATGACTGCAAACTGGGCACCATAATTGACTCTCCAGCCAACACAAGCATCCTCCAAAGGGCCTCATAAAAACAGACAACTGGTGCCAGAGCCATGGCCTCAAGCTAAACACCAAAAAGTGTATAGTCATCCCCTTTGGCAAAAACAAAGTGCCCACAAATTACCACATAGGTGGTAATCCATTAAGTACAGAAGAAGTAATTAGGGACCTGGGGACCCAAGTTGATAGCAATCTCTCATTTGACAACCACGTGGCCAATGTGGTTAGAAAAACATTTTATATAGCCCACCTAATCATGAAGGGATTCACATCTAGTTCAGGGGAGGTCATCATGTCTCTTTACTAATCCCTCATCAGGCCCATAATTGAGTACAATGCCCCTTTTGGGGTGTACCTTACCAGACAACTGCAGCAACTGGAAAGACCCCAAATGTACCTCACCAAGAGGATCAAAGGGCTCAAAAAGATGCCATATGGTGCCCGGTTAAAGAAACTCCAGCTCTACTCAGTGGCATACCACCTGCTCAGAGGCGATCTGTGCCTGATGTATAAAGCCATGTCCAACCCGGAATTAATGGACATTCTGCACCTCAGAAAATCCAAATCCCATCGAGCCCCACGCTCAAGAAACTTGAACCTCAGCACTGAAATAAATAGGATATGCTGGAGGGACAGATTCATAACCCAGAGGCTCCCTTCTCTCTGGAATAAAATCCCAGTCCAGGTTAGGCAGAGTCCCTCATTGACTCTCTTCAAGAGGAATCTTGATGAGTGGATGGGAGATTGTAGGTTTACCCCGGGTAGCATAGGTTCATAGGTAAGTGCTAGGCTACCTGCCCTTTTCAGGCCATTTTAAGCCTAGCCAGTTACCCCATGTGAGAATGAAACCCTGCACCTTGTGTCTGTAAGGTAAACACCTTAACCATTAGGCCAATCTCCCACCCCTTTTGTGACACTTCTGTGTCACTGTTAGACAGAGGCACAGTATACTCACCTCGAAAAAGGGCATAGCAAAATTAATTTAAAATTGGTGGCGAAAGCCAAACACACTCTGGCTAGGGTTATAAATGCCCTAGGGCAGATAGCCTAGTATGAACCTATGAACCTAAATACAGGCTTTGCTGTATTCTGGACTTTTGGAAAGTTCCTGTGTAGCCAATTTCCTTTCTTAGATAAAGGGAGGCTTCTTTGTTCAGCAGTGGCAGTGGGGAGCTGGGAGCAGCCTATCTATCCATGGAGGAGTGTTCCCAGCACAAGAATCTGATAGTCTATTGGCCGCTTTGGGCCAATTTCTAGCTCTTTCAAGTCCCCCTGTATAAAACCCGCTTTAGCACGGCTTTCCGCGATTTTGCGCATAGCGCAGCATTGGGCAGCACCACTTAATTGGGTTTAAACCATTCTCGGCTCCACAAAGTCTGCTCTTCACTTTGTCCCTTAGAACTGATCTAGTTCTCATAATAAACACCCTATTCCCACTCTAAAGCCTGGCACTTGCTCACTAAAGCAATTATATAAGTCAGCACTAAAAAAATTAAAAGCAATACACCCTCACAAACTCCCCTTGAGTACTTTGTTCCCCATTGGCCTTTTTTTCAATTATAAAGTAATTCCCGATACTATTCTAGCATGTCCAAAGGTCAGTTGTCAATCTCCTTTCCGGTCCAGCTGGTGAATCTGGGAATCTTGAGGCAATGTTACAACTGCCTCATGTACACAGACAACCCTCTCCTCCTCCCAACAAATTCCAACACATGTGAGAGATGCAACCATATAGCCAAATTGGAGGCTAAGCTCACTCAACTTAGTACTGGCATAACCAGTCAGGAGGAGAAGGAAACCACACTCACTACAATTCCAGTCTCACATAGACCTACCACGACAGCAAACCAAACACATAAACGCACAAAAACATAATCGGAGGCTCTAAATAAAAATCTGCTTAAGCAGCAGAGACCTCCAAAGCAGACACCCAAGCAACCGCTACCCCAAAACAAAACACGTGCAACACATAGCCCACAATGCCAGTGTGCCGAACAGTCACAGCCCTTAAGGCTAAACAACACACCTGATACACTTCTAATAGGTGACTCTATCATCAGGCACACTGACGTCCCGCTCACCAGGCTGAACAAAGAGAAGGTCACGGTGAGCTGCCTGTCGGGCGCTAGGATCCGCCACATAACACAAGCACTCAGGTCACTCCAAGGCAAGTACAAATATGACTCAGTCATTGTCCATGCTGGTGTGAATGACCTGAGACGTACCTCCCTGGACTGCATGAAAAGAGACATAGAGGAGCTCTCTGAGCATGTAGCCCAGGCAGGTATGATCCTGACCTTGAGTAGCATCTTGCCCTCACCAAAAATGATGCCACAATATGAAGACAAGATGATCAATTTCAACAATTGGCTTAAGTATTGGTGTCATTCAAAAGGGATCCAATGCCTGTCTGCCTGGGATGACATGCTCAACAAGCCACAATGCTTCGCTAGGGACGGCTTGCACCTGTCACCCCTGGGTTTTCGGATATTGGCAAAGGCTCTTGCCACCCCCATAGTGCCTTTTTTAGGCAAGGCTCAAAAGACAAACCCACCTCCATAGGTATCACAAAGGATAAGAAACTAAGAGTAATGCTACTCAACGCCAGAAGTCTAAACCTCAAGATGCATGCACTCAAAACTCTCCTTAGCATGGAGAACATCGATATCTGTGCAGTAACAGAAACCTGGTTCAAGGCTCCCGAGAGCACCCCAGCACTACCAGGTTATACCTCCTACCATGCTTTTTGGCCCCAAAACTTGGACTGAACCACAAAAGGATGGGGAGTATCAATATTCGTCAAAGATACACACACCTCCAGGTTGGTGGCACAGCACGAAGCATCAGAGACTATCCATGTGCAACTAACAGTGGGTAAAACTGCCTTCCAGTTTATAGCCTGCTACAGACCACCCTCTCAAACCCAAGAACCCCACTCAGCCTTCCTGAGAACACTGGAAAATATGAAGGTCTCTCCAAACACCATTATATCGGGTGACTTCAGCTACCCAAACATAGACTGGGAGCATTACTCTAGCTCCAACACCCTAGCCCAAAGGTTCCTAGAATTGATAAACTCAAATGCTATGGAACAACTTATTACCACTCCCACAAGAGGGGAAAACATACTGGACCTGATCAACACCAACATGGGGACTTTATGCTCCAGACCAGAAGTGTATCCCTCACTGGTAAGATCAGACCATAAACTAATCTCACTGGATAGTCACATCCCGACCCCACCCCCTGCCCAGAAAACCACAGTGAAAAACTTCTCTAAAGCAAATTTCACATTCCTCAAAACCGAGGTGGAATCCTTCAAAGCCCCTGGGCCGGACCGCAGAATCCTTTATAAACGCATTCTATGAACACCTTCAGGAATGCATGGATCATGCAATCCCAAATAAAACCAAGACCCAATCCTCCAAAGGCAGATGTCCTGTCTGGTGGACCCCAGCCATAAACAAACTATACAAGAGAAGGAGGAAGCTACTACATGATAGAGCAAAATCCCAAAAAGGGAAGGCATTTCTGATCAGTATTAGCAAAAAACTATGGGCACTCATAAAATTGTCTAAGGCCAGCTTCGAGAGAAAAATTGCACAGGACACTAAGGATAATCACAAGGCTTTTTTTAGTTATGTTAGTAACCTGGGTGGGAATTCCCAGATATGCTCAGAATTAGTCCAAAATGACAAAAAATACACCGAACCCACAGACATTGCCAACATGCTAGCTGACAGGTTCAGCACAACCCCCCCCCCACCAAAAGGGCAAATATCTATCCCAGCAGAGTGCTGCCCCACCTGACATCTCAGATGCTCAGATAAGAGCCGCCCTCTCCAAAGCAAAAAACACAGCATCAATGGGACCAGACGGTGTCTCGGGCTACGTCCTACATGAACTCCAAGAAGAGCTAAACCCAAACATAAAACTACTGTTCAGTCTCAGCCTTACTACAGGATATGTACCCAAAGAGTGGCGTACAGCAACAGTGGTCCCTCTCCACAAAGGTGGTGCCTCAACGGTTCCTGGAAAGTATCGCCCCATAAGACTGACTAGCTTGGTCTGCAAAGCTATGGAAAGGATCATCATGGACCTCATAAATAAAGATATTGGGGACCTACAGACACTGGATCCTACCCAGTTCGGCTTTGTTAAGGGCAGATCCTGCCTCTTAAACCTGGTCGATTTCTTTGAAACAGTCACCAAGGCCATTGACGAGGGGAAGGTGGTCCACACAGCCTACCTGGACCTCGCAAAAGCCTTCGATACAATACCCCACTCGGGCATTATAGATAAGCTCACCAGATTAAATATAAACCCCTATGTCACTAGATGGGTTGCAAACTGGCTCAAGGACAGAACCCACATGGTTAGAATTGCTGGAGCCATGTCAGACTCCAAACCAGTTACAAATGGCATCCCACAAGGCTCAGTGCTGGGACCTCTCTTGTTCAGTATATATTTCTCAGAGGTATAGGCCAACACGAAGGACTGTGGCTGACCAAGTTCGAAGATGACTGCAAACTGGGCGCCATAATCATCTCTCCAGCCGACACAAGCATCCTCCAAAAGGGCTTCATAGAAATAGACAACTGGTGCCAGAGCCATGGCCTCAAGCTAAATGCCAAAAAGTGTATAGTCATCCCCTTTGGCAAAAACAAAGTGCTCACAAATTACCACATAGGTGGTAATCCATTAAGTACAGAAGAAGTAATTAGGGACCTGGGGACCCAAGTTGATAGCAATCTCTCATTTGACAACCACGTGGCCAAAGTGGTTAGAAAAACATTTTATATAGCCTACCTAATCATGAAGGGATTCACATCTAGATCAGGGGAGGTCATCGTGCCTCTTTACTCATCCCTCATCAGGCCCATAATTGAGTACAATGCCCCTTTTGGAATGTACCTTACCAGATACCTGCAGCAACTGGAAAGACCCCAAAAGTACCTCACCAAGAGGATCAAAGGGCTCAAACAGATGCCATATGCTGCCTGATTAAAGAAACTCCAGCTCTACTCAGTGGCATACTGCCTGCTCAGAGGCGATCTGTACCTGACGTATAAAGCCATGTGCAACTGGGAATTAATGGACATGCTGCACCTCAGAAAATTCAAATCTCATTGAGCCACACGCTCGAAAGCCTAGAACCTCAGCACTGAAATAAATAGGACATGCTGGAGGGACAGATTCATAACCCAGAGGCTCCCTTCTCTCTGGAATAAAATCCCAATCCAGGTTAGGCAGAGTCCCTCATTGACTCTCTTCAAGAGGAATCTTGATGAGTGGATGGGAGATCGTAGGTTTACCCCGGGTATCACTTCTGTGTCACTGTTAGACAGAGGCACAGTATACAATCCTCGAAAAAGGGCATAGCAAAATTCATTTAAAATGAGTGGCGAAAGCCAAACACACTGTGGCTAGGCTTATAAATGCCCTAGGGCAGATAGCCTCGTATGAACCTATGAACCTATGAACTTAAATACAGGCTTTGCTGTATTCTGGACTTTTGGAAAGTTCCTGTGTTGCCCATTTCCTTTCTTGGATAAAGGGAGGCTTCTTTGTTCATCAGTGGTAGTGGGGAGCTGGGAGCAGCCTATCTATCCCTGGAGGAGTGTTCCCAGCACAAAAATCTGGTAGTCTATTGGCCATGTTGGGCCAATTTCTAGCTCTTTCAAGTCCCCCTGTATAAAACCCGCTTTAGCGCGATTTTGCGCGATTTTGCACATAGCGCAGCATTGGGCAGCACCGCTTAATTGGGTTTAAACCATTCTCGGCTCCACAAAGTCTGCTCTTCACTTTGTCCCTTAGAACTGATCTAGTTCTCATAATAAACACCCTATTCCCACTCTAAAGCCTGGCACTTGCTCACTAAAGCAATTATATGTCAGCACTAAAAAATTAAAAGCACTACACCCACACAAACTCCCCTTGAGTACTTTGTTCCCCATTGGCCCTTTTTTCAATTATAAAGGAATTCCCAATACTATTCTAGCATGTCCAAAGGTCAGTTGTCAATCTCCTCTCCGTTCCAGCTGGTGAATCTGGGAATCTTGAGGCAATGTTACAAATGCCTCATGTACACAGACAACCCTCTCCTCCTCCCAACAAATTCCAACACATGTGAGAGATGCAACCATATCGCCAAACTGGAGGCTAAGCTCTCTCAACTCAGTACTGGTGTAACCAGTCAGGAGGAGAGGGAAACCACACTCACTACAATTCCAGTCTCACATAGACCTACCATGACAGCAAACCAAACACATAAAAACACAAAAACATACTCAGAGGCTCTAAATAAAAATCTGCCTAAGCAGCAGAGACCTCCAAAGCAGACACCCAAGCAACCGCTACCCCAAAACAAAACACATGCAACACATAGCCCACAAAGCCAGTGTGCCGAACAGTCACAGCCCTTAAAGCTAAACAACACACCTGATACACTTGTAATAGGTGACTCTATCGTCAGGCACACTGACGTCCCGCTCACCAGGCTGAACAAAGAGAAGGTCACGGTGAGCTGCCTGTCGGGCGCTAGGATCTGCCACATAACACAAGCACTCAGGTTACTCCAAGGCAAGTACAAATATGACTCAATCATTGTCCATGCTGGTGTGAATGACCTGAGATGTACCTCCCTGGACTGCATGAAAAGAGATATAGAGGAGCTATCTGAGCATGTAGCCCAGGCAGGTATGATCCTGACCTTGAGTAGCATCTTACCCTCACCAAGAATGATGCCACAATATGAAGACAAGATGATCAATTTCAACAATTGGCTTAAGTATTGGTGTCATTCAAAGGTGACCCAATGCCTGTCTGCCTGGGATGACATGCTCGACAAGCCATGATGCTTCGCTAGGGACAGCTTGCACCTGTCACCCCTGGGCTTTTGGATATTGGCAAAGGCTCTTGCCACCCCATAGTGCCTTTTTTTGGTAAGGCTCAAAAGACAAACCCACCTCCATAGGTATCACAAGGGATAATATACTAAGAGTAATGCTACTCAATGCCAGAAGTCTAAACCTCAAGATGCACGCACTTGAAACTCTCCTTAGCATGGAGAACATTGATATCTGTGCAGTAACAGAAATCTGTTTCAAGGCTCCCGAGAGCACCCCAGCACTACCAGGTTATACCTCATGCCATGTTTTTCAGCCGCAAATCTTGGACCGAACCACAAAAGGAGGGGGAGTATCAATTTTCGTCAAAGATACCCACACCTCCAGGTTGGTGGCACAGCACGAAGCATCAAAGACTATCCATGTGCAACTAACAGTGGGTAAAACTGCCTTCCAGTTTATAGCCTGCTACAGACCACCCTCCCAAACCCAGGAACCCCACTCGGCCTTCCTGAGAACACTGGAAAATATGAAGGTCTCTCCAAACACCATTATATTGGGTGACTTCAACTACCCTAACATAGACTGGGAGCATTACTCTAGCTCCAACACCCTAGCCCAAAGGTTCCTAGAATTTATAAACTCAAATGCTATGGAACAACTTGTTGCCACTCCCACAAAAGGGGAAAACATACTGGACTTGATCATCACCAACATGGGGACTCTATGCTCCAGACCAGAAGTGTATCCCTCACTGGTAAGATCAGACCATAAACTAATCTCACTAGATATTCACATCCCGACCCCAACCCCTGCCCAGAAAACCACAGTGAAAAACTTCTCTAAAGCAAATTTCACACTCATCAAAACCGAGGTGGAATCCTTCAAAGCCCCCGGGCCTGTGGAAAATACGGCCCAGACCGCAGAATCCTTTATAAACGCATTCTATGAACACCTTCAGGAATGCATGGATCATGCAATCCCAAATAATACCAAGACCCAATCCTCCAAAGTTAGGCGTCCTATCTCTTGGACCCCAGCCATAAACGAACTATACAACAGAAAGAGGAAGCTACTACATGATAGAGCAAAATCCCAAAAAGGGAAGGCATCTCTTATCAGTATTAGCAAAAAACTACGGGCACTTATAAAATCGTCTAAGGCCAGCTTCGAGAGAAAAATTGCACAGGACACTAAGGATAATCACAAGGCTTTCTTTAGTTATGTTAGGAACCTGGGTGGGAATTCCCAGATATGCTCAGAATTAGTCCAAAATGACAAAAATACAACGAACCCACAGACATTGCCAACATCCTAGCTGACAGGTTCAGTGCAAACTCCCCCCCCCCTTCCCCACCAAAAGGGCAAATATCTATCCCAGCAGAGTGCTACCCCCCTGAAATCTCAGATGCTCAGGTAAGAGCCGCCCTCTCCCAAGCAAAAAACACAGCATCAGTGGGACCAGACGGTGTCCCGGGCTGCATCCTACATGAACTCCAAGAAGAATTAAACCCAAACATAAAACTACTGTTCAATCTCAGCCTTACTACAGGATATGTACCCAAATAGTGGCGTACAGCAACAGTGGTCCCTCTCCACAAAGGTGGTGCCTCAATGGATCCTGGAAAGTATCGCCCCATAAGACTGACTAGCTTGGTCTGCAAAGCTATGGAAAGGATCATCATGGACCTCATAAATAAAGATATTGGGGACCTACAGACACTGGATCCTACCCAGTTCGGCTTTGTTAAGGGCAGATCCTGCCTCTTAAACCTAGTTGATTTCTTTGAAACAGTCACCAAGGCCATTGACAAGGGGAAGGTAGTCCACACAGCCTACCTGGACCTTGCAAAAGCCTTCGATACAATACCCCACTCGGGCATTATAGATAAGCTCACCAGCTTAAATATAAACCCCTATGTCACTAAATGGGTTGCAAACTGGCTGAAGGACAGAACCCACATGGTTAGAATTGCTGGAGCCATGTCAGGCTCCAAACCAGTTACAAGTGGCATCCCACAAGGCTCAGTCCTGGGACCTCTCTTGTTCGGTATATATTTCTCAGAGGTACAGGCTAACATGGAGGGACTGTGGCTGACCAAGTTCGCAGATGACTGCAAATTGGGCACTATAATCGACTCTCCAGCCGACACAAGCATCCTCCAAAAGGGCCTTATAGAAACAGACAACTGGTGCCAGAGCCATGGCCTGAAGCTAAATGCCAAAAAGTGTATAGTCATCCCCTTTGGCAAAAAGAAAGTGCCCACAAATTACCACATAGGTGGTAATCCATTAAGTATCTAAGAAGTAATTAGGGACCTGGGGACCCAAGTCGATAGCGATCTCTCATTTGACAACTACGTGGCCAAAGTGGTTAGAAAAACATTTTATATAGCCCACCTAATCATGAAGGGATTCACATCTCGATCAGGGGAGGTCATCATGCCTCTTTACCCATCCCTCATCAGGCCCATAATTGAGTACAATGCCCCTTTTGGGATGTACCTTACCAGACACCTGCAGCATCTGGAAAGATTCCAAAAGTACCTCACCAAGAGGATCATAGGGCTCAAACAGATGCTATATGCTGCCTGGTTAAAGAAACACCAGCTCTACTCAGTGGCATACCGCCTGCTCAGAGGTGATCTGTGCCTGACGTATAAAGCCATGTCCATCCCGGAATTAATGGACATGCTGCACCTCAGAATATCCAAATCCCATCGAGCTATGCGCTCGAGAGACTTGAACCTCAGCACTGAAATAAATAGGACATGCTGGAGGGACAGATTCATAACCCAGAGGCTCCCTTCACTCTGGAATAAAATCCCAGTCCAGGTCAGGCAGAGTCCCTCATTGACTCTCTTCAAGAAGAATCTTGATGAGTGGATGGGAGATAGTAGGTTTACCCGGGTATCACTTCTGTTCACTGTTAGACAGAGGCACAGTATACTAACCTCGAAAAAGGGCATAGCAAAATTCATTTAAAATGGGTGGCGAAAGCCAAACACACTCTGGCTAGGCTTATAAATGCCCTAGGGCAGATAGCCTGGTATGAACCTATGAACCTATGAACCTATACAGAAAAAGGAGACCAACAACTTAAGAAGTATATAAACTACTATCAGTAACAGTAAAAAAAAGGAGACCAACAACTTAAGAAGTATATAAAATACTAACAGTAACAGTAAAGACAAAGGAGACCAATAACTTAAGAAGTATATAAAATACTAACAGTAACAGTAAAGAAAAAGGAGACCAACAACTTAAGAAGTATATAAAATACTAACAGTAACAGTAAAGAAAAAGGAGACCAACAACTTAAGTATATAAAATACTAACAGTAGCAGTAAAGAAAAAGGAGACCAACAACTTAAGAAGTATATAAAATTTTAACAGTAACAGTAAAGAAAGAGGAGACCAACAATTTAAGAAGTATATAAAATACTAACAGTAACACTAAAGAAAAAGGAGACCAACAACTTAAGAAGTATATAAAATACTAACAGTAACAGTAAAGAAAAAGGAGACCAACAACTTAAGTATATAAAATACTAACAGTAACAGTAAAGAAAAAGGAGACCAACAACTTAAGAAGTATATAAAATACTAACAGTAACACTAAAGAAAAAGGAGACCAGCAACTTAAGAAGTATATAAAATACTAACAGTAACAGTAAAGAAAAAGGAGACCAACAACTTAAGTATATAAAATACTAACAGTAACAGTAAAGAAAAAGGAGACCAACAACTTAAGAAGTATATAAAATGTTAACAGTAACAGTAAAGAAAAAGGAGACCAACAACTTAAAAAGTATATAAAATACTAACAGTAACAGTAAAGAAAAAGGAGACCAACAGCTTAAGAAGTATATAAAATACTAACAGTAACAGTAAAGAAAAAGGAGACCAACAACTTTAGAAGTATATAAACTACTAACAGTAACAGTAAAGAAAAAGGAGACCAACAACTTAAGAAGTATATAAAATACTAACAGTAACAGTAAAGAAAAAGGAGTCCAACAAATTAAGAATTATATAAAATACTAACAGTAGCAGTAAAGAAAAAGGAGACCAACAACTTAAGAAGTATAGAAAATACTAACAGTAACAGTAAAGAAAAAGGAGGCCAACAACTTAAGTATATAAAATACTAACAGTAACAGTAAAGAAAAAGCACAAGCAGTGCAGGTCTTTTATATGTTTCATCGTGTGCCATACAGATTTTCAGGAATGCAACAAGTCCAGATCCTTTAACAACTTAACACAATTATTTCACAATACAGTTAAATCTTTTTAGTGAAATTGTGATGCTCCTACACTGGCCCAGTAATCAAGGAGCCCCAATCCTAACCACTAGTACCAGTGAGGGACACACACATTGGGAGGATGACAAGTTCACTCAGTAAAGTACAATTTCCCTTAAGAGCACACATAGATCACAGTCAGTGTGGAGCTGGTTTCCCCTTCTTTCTCCAGATCCCCAATAAGACTCCACACTGACAAAGCTATAGGGTTAAAATCTCAGCCAAGTGGCCAAGCTAAGACCTCCAGCACCCTCTCTATCCAACCAGTGCTTTGTGTCCCTGCCTAAGTAGCTGACACACACACACACACACACACACACACACACACACACACACACACACACACACACACACACCTGGGAAAAGCTGAAATGGGTTTACTAGCTATACCTCCTTCTTCCCAGACAACGGTAGTACCAGCTGCCACCAGCCACCCTTACTTATCAGCTACTATTAAGGCCCTTATCAAAGGGTGCCCAATCTTACTATGTAATGTTACTATTATCCAAATGTTATGTCTGACCAACACTTTCAGGGCTATTTAGGAGTGGCCTATACAGTGTCACCAAATGCATATGCAAGTACTCTAAGAGCCTAAATATCTCTAAACAAACCAGCCACAATTAAAAGGTTTAAATATATTTAATAATAAATAATAAAAAGGCAATAGTCAATAACTCAGCACAGTGACTACAGAGTTCAGAATGACAGGAAATATTTTAAAACAATATTGCAGGACAGTCCCAAATAAATGCAGAAAACATCTAAACTAATCTTTACTATATGCCTATCTATATCTAAAAGAGATCACTGTACCCTGGTTATTTACTATTAGCAAGGCAAGTGCTGATGAGAGGATGTTTCCAGGTCCAAGGACAAATCCAAAATGCAATGTCTCTGAGAGAGTTCCCAAATTAATATCAGAACATTACTGCTGGGTCAGGTGGATAAAACACTATTTGTCCCCTGCCTTCAGTTCCCAGGCTAAATGATACCAACAGAATTAAACATTTCTCTGTGAAAAATACTTATCTCTCAGATGTGCAGCTACTAGGAAGTCACAGAGCAATAAAAACATCTTACATTCCAATCTTAGTAATTATTTCTGTTTCAAGACAATAGAAAGAAACCTCTGACTCTAGACATCCTGTCTCCTTCATTGAAGCTAAGAGATAAACACAATCGTAAAACAATTCACTTAATTTTCTTAGAGTCTGCAAGTTAACTCTGTTCTTTTCCAGTAGGGTATTCTTGAAGCTCAGTACAAAACATACAGTTCAACACACACACTTCTGCACCAGTAGTTTAATATCCACATAACATATAGTTCTCTTACATTTGTAAGACAAGCCTATGAATCATGTTAATATTTACAAATGACATATGATTATTTACAAAATTCCAGCTAGCTGGGCTGGCACTATTTCAGTTTGTCACACTTCTCCTTCCATGAGAACTCAAGCTAGTTTTTCAAGTGTCCTCTAAGAAATGTTGCTTGAGAGAGTTGAGCTATACCTTACCCCATTTCCTGTCTTGATATTCCAACTGCCTTGGCATTGCTGACCCCAGTACTGTGCTGCACTGTCCCATCATATGTCTGCAACCCTAGGCTCCACCATAGTAAATTGGCATTTCTCTGGCTGTCTCCCTGTAGCCATAGATGCCCCTCAGACTCTTCCTGCCTCCTACTGCCAATGATAAGCACAAGGGCCTCCTTAATATGGTAAGGTTTCATCATGTTGACATGGTACAATGTGTGCCCCTGCCTCCTGCCTAGCAGTTCCACCATGTACTTAACATCACTGACCTTCCTTTCCAGCTTATAGGGTCCCTCCCAAGCTGCTTGCAGCTTGATGTGTCTGACAGGAATGAGAACCACCTGCTGTCCTACAACATACTCTCTAGCTCAAGCATTCCTGTCATACCAGACCTTTTTTGCTGTTGTGCTTCTGCCAGGTTCCCCTGGACCAAGCCCATGAGTTCCCTGAGCCTTGTCCTGAGGTTTAGGACATATGCCACAAAAGACACCTTGTGGGATTCACACTCAGCCTCCCACCCATCTCAAAATAAATCTAGAGATTTGCCACCTTTTCTGCCTCAATGCAGGACAGAGCCACTGTCTCAGGGTATCTGGTAGCATAATCTACTACCACTAGCATATACATTTTCCTTGTGGAACTTGGGGTACTCAGATGTCCCACAGTATCAATAGCTGACCTCCAAAATGGCTCGTTAATCACAGTCCAAGGCATCAAAGGAGCTTTTGACTTATATCCTGCCTTGCCTTCCTTCTGGCACTGCTCACAGGTCCTGCAGTACCTTGTTACATCTCTGGAAATCCCAGACCAATAGAAGTTCTACATAATACATCTCTTTGTACATTTTATGTCCATATGACCTGCAAAGGGAATATCACATGCTATGGCTGGAATTGCCAGTGGTAGGCTCTAAGCACTACCAACTGCTGTATTCTTGTATTCTGTCACCCTCTAACCCTCCCTCAGAGGTCCATTCTCTATACAGTAATCCTCTGTCCCAGTATACAGATTGCCCCTTCCCTTGAGAATCAATTGCCTCAGTACCTCCCTCCCTCAGGCCTTGTAATGTAGGGTCTGAGAACTGAGCCTGTCTCAACTCTCTCTTTGCAACCTTTTCCAGTTCCCCTTCCACATGGAGTTTGATATCCTCTGACAGCGGTGCCTCACTGTCAGCCTGGGTACTACTACTCACCTCTGCCCTTGCAGTCACTCTGTCCAAGGGAACATCAGTACCCACAAGCAGCTGTGGCTCACCCTCAGTCTCACTGCTACAGGGTATCTCCCTCCCTGAAGTAACCACCTCACTAACCATGGCTTCTTTTTGTTATAGATTTCATTAATGGCAAGGGACCACCAGATTGGCTTCCTTTTTTTGGAGGAGAGCATCTTAGTTCTGTTGGGTATGGCTAGTTCCATGCACTTATGTACGTGTCCGTACAGTGCAGTGGTGTATGATTCAGTAGTCATGCATCTATTTTCCATTGAGATGGGTGCTGTGAAGTTAGCCACCTCTGTTTTAGGACCCCAAAGTCAGCTTTGGAAAAGTTTTTCATGGGAGATGTGGGTGAGATGTGGATTTTCATGGTGATTAGTTTGTGGTCGGATCTAATCAGGGAGGAATTGACTATTGGTGTAGAGCAATGGTTGCTCATATTAGTAATAACCAGGTCAAGGGTGTTGCTTCCTCTAGTGGGGGTAAGAATGAGCTGGTCCAGGGCATTGGAACTGATGAATTCCAGGAAGTGTTGAGACAGTATATTGGTGCATGAGTAGTTTTCCCAGTTGATGGAGGGGTAGTTGAAGTGTTGCATTGGACCCTAATAGTTTCCAGGGTGTTTAGGAATGTGGGGTGAGAGTCTTGGGACATGGTTGGGGATCTATAGCAGGCTACAACCTGAATCGCCGCCTTACCCAATGTTAGCTGCACCTGAAGTATCTCAGATGCATTATGCTGGGCTACTAGTCTGGAGGTGTGCATATCCTTTATGAATATGGAGACACCACCACTTTTGTAGCTTCAGTCCATGTTTTGGGGGCTGAAAGATGTGGAATGAGTTATAGCCTGGTAGTGCAGGGGTGCTTTCTGCTGCTTTAAACCAGGTCTCCGTTACAGCACAAATGTCGATGTTCTCCATTTTGAGGACTGCTTTGAGTAAGTGCATCTTGAGATTTAGACTTCTAGCACTGAGCAGCATGGCCCTCAGATTGTATTTATTTATACCTGTTACAGTGGTAATTTGGTCTTTGGAACATCACCTAAAAAAGGCACTATAGGGGTGTCAAGAGCCTTAGCCAGTATCCAGAAACCCAGGGATGACAAATGTAGGCCATCTCTGGCAATGCATCAAGGTCTGTTAATCATGTCATCCCAAGCAGACAGATACTGGATCCCTTTAGAATGACACCAGAAATGTAGCCAATTTTTGAAGTCAATCATTTTCTGCTTGTATTGCGGTATCATTCTGGGCAATGGCAGGATGCTGCTCAGGGCTAGGGTCATACCTGCCTGGGCCACATAATCTGAGAGCTCCGCCATGTCTCTTTTCATGTAGTCCAAGGAAGTATGTCTCAGGTCATTTACACCCACATGGACGGTGACAGAGTCATACTTTTACTTGTTATGGAGTGACCTGAGGACATGTGTTATGTGTCAGATTCTGGCACCTGATAGACAGCTGACTGTTAACTTCTCCTTATTCAACCTGGTGAGTGGGACATCAGTGTGCCTCACGACTGAGTCACCTATGTTTAGTGTATTGGGCAAGCTGTTTTGCCTTAGGGGCTTAGGTTGAGGGGGGCACTGTGTAGGTGAGCTATGTATCTTTTGGTTTGTGCTGTTTTGTGACGGTAGAGTGCGTTTCTGCCTTGGAGGTCTCTGATGTTTGGGTAGATTTCTATTGAGAGCCTCTATGAAGGTGGGTGTGTGGTTTGTATTTTTATATGAGAGCTGTGATGGTGGATGTTCTGGAGGGCTATGTGTTGCATGTGGTGTGGTGCAGGTGTTGACCTTCTCCTCTTGACCAGCTATTCTGGTCTTGGCTTGAGAGAGCATGGCTTCCAATTTGGATATATAAGTAAATCTCTCATGAGTCTGACTGTTGGGAGGAGAGGGTTGTCTGCGTACATGAGGCAGTTGCTACACTGCCTCAGAATGCCCAAGTTCACCAGGTTAATAGGAGAATGCACACAGATCTGACCTTTAGACATGCCAGGAGGGATGGTCATTATTACTAAGTACTGGAGCTGTTTCCTTATATATTCCTTTTACAGGAAAAATGTCACTCAATGTGTCTGAGTTTGTACAGAGCACTGCCAAACACTTGAGAGAAAAGTAATAGATATTCACACATGACATATGATTATTTACAAAATTCCAGATAGCTGGGCTGGCAGTGTCACATTTCTATATAAATCATATTAATATTTTCAAGTGACATATAATTATTTAAAAAATTCCAACTAGCTGGGCTGACAGCATTTTGGTATGTCACAGAAGTAATAATAAAAATGTTACATATATTGTACTAACTTCTGTTTAAATGGCTTTCATGTGCTACATACTACTCAATTGACAAAAATGGTATTAAAAACCCAAAAAATTTGGAGAAGTTAAAAAAGGGACAACCCACATAGTGTCAGTATGCAAGGCATTCCAAGTTTCTGTGCATAAATAAAAACAATCTCTTTAAGGTATCACATGCCCCTGTCGATACCACTGTCAACAGCACACCTGCTCTTGCAGATAACAAGTTGATTAAAAATACAGAAAATCAATACAAACTGTTTTAATAGTGTCTGTAAACAGAGGACTACAAAAGCTCTACTGTACATGCACAAGCAATAAATGAACTACAAACCTGTACTGACAGGGACATACATAGGGTCCTGTAAGCAAAGTAATGCATGATTGCATAAACAACACATAGTCACAACACTGTACTGTAGAAATGGTGCCACATAAGTGCCATTGAATCTTTCCACCTGAATCATAGCTCTCAACCAGTCAAGGAGGACAAATCTCAAAAGAACAAGGGAGTGGGACTAGCCTAATCCAAACATAATCAGGAGCAGTCACCTATTTGTAGTACTGGAATTGACTTGAGACTTTGAATTGACAGAATAAGAGAAAGTGAATTAATATATAAGCTAAATTCACATGAAAACACACAGAATACATAGATCCATATCTCTCAACCTCTTAGAGGAAGAAATCTGGACAGACATAAATAAAACTGGCACAAAGGCCCAAAATAGGGACATATCACATTGATTAATTCTGAGCCATATTTGCTGTGTTTTTAGAAAAAAAGCAAAAACAAATACATGAATAAATAAACAGACATATAAAACAAGTAAATAAGTAATTCTGATTACAACTGGTATAAAGAGAGCAGTTTTGAGCAGACCAGTTGTGTGCTGTGTGGTCATCAACATGACTCCCAGAGCTGGTTTAACATTTATCAAGTGTATCTGAGTACCTAAGTATGTATGCGCTATTGTTTGACAGTATATCATGAGGACGCTTTGTAGAAACATTGATGTAACAGGGGCACATACACACACATATGCAAATAATACAGAATGGTGTGGATAATATTGTTAGAATGTGAGAAGAAACTGATCTGTTTCAAATTTTGCAATCTTATTTGGCAACTACTTTTTGGAAGTCAAGGCTAATGTCAAAGGCCTCTGGGTCACCACATTCTCAGATGACTATAAATTGGGAGCTCTCATAGCTTCCGCCATGACACCAATGTTCTACAAGAGGGTCAAACACAAACAAATAACTGGTGTGAAAGCCACAAACTCCATACAAATAAATGTATTAGGATGTCTTTTGGGAAATTGTCCTCCCAAGCTAATTACTTCATTGATAAAACACCCCCTAAGAGTTGACCCAATAGTTAGGCATCTGGGAACATATGTAGACAGTAATCTGGCATTCTACCAACACATAGCCAAAACTCACAGACAAAGGTACGGCATCCAACTCCATGGGAGTTATAATACCACTCAACTCAGCCCTTATCAGACCCTTAATACTCTGTCCACAGACACGAAACCACTCAGCTCGAACAGAGGACGAGACGTAGATGTTAACTGACAAAATGTTTAATGATCCAATCATACAAAACGAACCAGCCAACAGCTGTTAGACAATAGATACACAATACTGGTTAAGCGCTTTCATCCGAATAATTCAGACTTCCTCAGAACCAATGAAAGCTTGCTAATAGCCTTAATTTATAACATTTTTGGCGCCAACAACATCTGATTATTGCTAAAATATTTCATCATATACAATGTCATACAAACAATAAATATCACATGAAACATGCCCATAACCAAACAATAAAACCTACTAATAAAAACTGCATAAAAACTTCCTAATATATATATATATATAATATATATATAATATATAATGAATACACTACTTGATAATTCTGTATTGACCAATGTATCTATACATGATATATGGAACATCCACAGGGCTGAGTGTGATAAATACCAATGAAAGTGCATGCATACAAGAGTGTGCTAACTCAAAACTACTCTATGAAACAGACTAGTTTATTTCATTAATAAAAAGGGTTTTAAACTAATATATTCATTGATGCCAGGGGCTGTAGTGGCATCAAGTATTATTTGCCATTTACTTTCCAATAAACTTAGGTATACTTTCCAATTACCCATGTCCAATGATGTCTCAACTTTATCTATTATAGTAAACTTGAAAGTATGTTCTTTCCCCTTGTCAATCGCATGTCTGCTGAGTGCATTTTTGATGTCACCTTTTTCTACTTTATAAGTGTGTTCGTAAATGCGAGTTTTTAGTTTCCTTTCGGTCTTTCCCACGTAATAGGCTGAACAGCATATGCATGTGGCGAGGTAGACCACCCTCTGCGTGTTACAATTTCCTGTTAAACATCTGCATTTACTTTTCATACCATTGTTTAAAACAATACTTTTACTCTCATTTATGTATTTGCACTGTCAACAAGATCCACATTTATTGGTACCCCTTTTATAATTCCCTGCGTTATTGGTGTATGATCCACTTTCCAAAATCTTTTTAATATTTTTAGATGTTTTTAATACTACTACAGGTTGATTCCCAACAATTGGGCCAATCGTCTCTGTACTCGTTAATAACTGCCAATGTTTTCGTAAAATTTCTTTTACAATATTAGTATATGCGTTAAACATAATAACGCAAACCTTCCTGTTCTCATGTGAATTTGTTTCTTTGTTAGGTCTGTTTTTCCCTAAGAGGGGTGGGTACTTATTACCCCACTGATTTTTGACATACTCAACTACATCGTCAAGCATTCTTTTGGGGTATTCACGTTCAACGAACATCTTGTAAATAAGATTAAGTTCTTCCACCATATCTTCCCTTGAAGATGACATCCTGGCCTCACGAATGCACTGCCCCTTTACAACATTTTTGAAAATATGTGGAGGATGGTTACTCCCATATTGAATGTAATCGTTCGAGAATGTTGGCTTCCTATATAATTTAGAAGAAAAGCCACCAACTTCTTTGCTAATATAGGTATCTAAGTATGGTATTCCTTCCTGACTAGTTTGGAATGTGAATTGTAAAAATTCAGTCGTACTGTTAATATAAGAGATGAATTCAGGTATAATATTACTCGGTCCATTCCACACTATGAATAAATCATCCAAAAATCTGGTGTATAGAGATATATATTTGTAATATTCACTAGTGAATACATAATTTTGTTCCCACTCCAGCATGACCATATTGGCAAATATGGGTGCACAAGAGGCACCCATAGCAACCCCTCTTGTTTGCCTGAAGTATTCTCCTAGGTATTGAATGTAATTATGATCTTATCAGACCCTTCACTGAGGACAATGCCCACTTTGGCATGTACCTAACCTGGTACTTGCAACTGCTGGAACACTGTCAAAGGCTCCTCACCAGCAAAATCCAGGGTATGAATACTTCAATATTAAAATCATCAGCAAGAGTCACTTTTAAAAATTAATAAGTTATAGACATATTTATGAAGATGTCAGCAGCCCAGATAAAATCCAAGATAAAAATCAATAATGACACAGAAAAGAAGAAGGCCAAGAACAAACCTCTGAGGAACACAAAACACAGTATGAAAGATGGAAGGCTACACTACAATTTTACAAACGCCTATTTGTTTGTAAAGTAGTTAGCGAGCCATTGGATTTTTCACTACAGCTGTTGTCATTCCCCATTAACAAACTTTAATAGTCCATCCTTCTGTGGTTGGTAAATTTAGAAATTTAGGTTATTATTTGCTTTACCTTAAAACAACATTTCAGTTCATGCATTATTTTGCACATGAATTAACTGGGTATTTGATGTGGTACCCACATATCTTTGAAAATAATGAGGTTAACTTCCTGGTTACAGATTTAGCATTAACGATGTAATTGGATTGCTTCCAGGTACTTAGTTGTATAGTCCATAATAACCAAAATATATTGAAAGTAATGGCAGGAGTTTACAAGTGGTCTAAGAATGTATACTGTATTACCTTGAAATGGAAATGTTTCGGTGGGCACTAAAACTGAAGTATTTTTAAAGCCTGAATAAGGAGCTATCTTCTGGTAATCAGGACATCTGGCATAACAGTTCTCCGTTTATTTCATTATTCCTGGTGAGTAAACCCTTGCTAGGATACATTTTTCAGTTTTGCCCATTCATAGATGTCACCCTGGCAGATGGGTATGCTCAGATCTTAACCTCATGTTTCTGAAAGGCTTGGGTATCAAGAATTGGCATATTGCTTTCTCTATCCTCGATCTGTATAAGAAGCTATTTTGTAACACAAAGTAAGGGTAAAAAAAACAAACCAAACTGGAAGCGTAAATGAAGGCAAACAACCTTCAAAGTTTATTATAGACTTAAAAGTAAATCCACAGCAAATCCACACAAACACCAAATGAATGAATGAACGCCTTCACAACATAAGCGTTTTCGTAAACGAATGGACTTCATCAGATAAAAACAAATGTTCACAATTAACCTTTTATGTCAGTTTAAAAACAAGGAACCAATCATGTTTGTATAGTTAATATAAACCTTCAAATCACACAACAGTCTGAATTAATTAAGTATGCTCTCCATTTTAAATTCATTAATATTCATTTCAAATAAATAGATAAATACATATAGTCAAGCAAATAAATAAATAAATACTTCCAATAAATTACTAACTTTATAGGTTCATAGGTTCATAGGTTCATACTAGGCTATCTGCCCAAGGGCATTTATAAGCCTAGCCCAGAGTTTTGTGGCTTTCGCCACCCCTTTAGTTTGGAGGATACTATGCCCATTATTTTGCTGTGCCTCTGTCAAGCAGTGACACTGAGGTAATCCCTGGGGTATATCTGCGATCTCCCATCCATTGGTCAAGATTTCTCTTGAACAAAGCCAGCGAGGTGCTCTGCCTCGCATGTACCGGGATTTTGTTCCACAGCATAGGGAGTCTCTGGGTGATGAATCTGTCCCTCCAGCACGTCCTATTAATAACCGTGTCAAGGTTTAAGTCTCCCGCCCTTGTAGTTCTGAGGGATCTAGATTTTTTGAGGTGAAGCATGTTCATCAATTTTGGGTTGGACATGGCCTTGTATGTCAGGCACAGGTCACCTCTGAGCAGATGGTAAGCGACTGAATAGAGCTGGAGTTTCTTCAGTCGGGCAGCATAGGACATATTTTTGAGACCCTTTATCCTTTTGGTGAGGAACTTTTGGGGCCTTTCCAGTTGCTTCAGGTGTCGTGTCAGATACATTCCGAATGGGGCATTGTACTCAATCATTGGTCTGATGAGTGATGAGTACAGGGGGACAATGACTTCCCTTGATCTAGATGTGAATCCCTTCATGATCAGGTGGGCAATGTAGAAGGTCTTCCTAACTACTTTGGCAATGTGAGTGTCAAACGAAAGGTTACTGCCAACCTGGGTCCCCAGATCCCTGATAACCTCTTCTGTGCTTAGTGGGTTGCCGCCTATATGGTAGCTAGGGGTAACCTTGTTTTTCCCGAAGGGTATGACTATGCATTTTTTGGCGTTTAACTTTAGGCCATGGCTCTGGCACCAGTTATCCATTTCTATAAGACCCTTCTGAAGGATATCTGTGTCAGATGTGTTCTCAACTATGGCCCAGTTTGCAGTCATCTGCAAATTTTGTCAGCCATAATCCTCCTGTGTTTGCTTGTACTTCTGAAAAGTAGATGCTGAACAGGAGTGGGCCCAGGACTGAGCCCTGTGGGACACCACTTGTGACAGGCTTTGAGTCTGACATGGTGCCAGCAACTCTGACCCTGTGGGTTCTGTCACTTAGCCAGTTTGCAACCCATCTTGTGACGTATGGGTTTACATTTAAGCTGATGAGTTTTTCAATGATACCTGAGTGGGGTATTGTGTCGAAAGCCTTTGCCAGGTCGAGGTAGGCTGTGTGGACTGCCTTTCCCTCATCAATGGCCTTGGTGACTGTTTTGAAAAAGTCAATCAAGTTTAAAAGGCATGATCTGCCTTTGACAAAGCCAAACTGGGTTGGATCCAAAGTCTGCAAGTTCCCTATGTCTTTATTTATGAGTTCCATTATGATCCTCTCCATAGCTTTGCAGATCAGGCTTGTCAAGCTGATGGGATGGTAATTTCCAGGGTCGGTGGAGGCACCGCCTTTGTGAAGTGGGACCACAGTTGCCGTACGCCACTCCTTAGGCACGTATCCTGAGGTGAGGCTAAGATTAAACAGCTGCCCTAACTGCGGGTTTAATTCCTCATTGAGTTCGTGGAGCACACAACCGGGGACACCATCTGGTCCCATGGATGCTGTGTTTGAAATTTAAAATGTGTAAAATTCTCAAAACATTTGAATGATATGTGAAATAAAACAGAATGAAATAAAATCCATTAGTTTAAACCTAATACTTTGTATCATGAATGTTTTGTGTAGACAATAGTGACATCTCCTGGCTAAATAGGTTATTACAACCTTTTATTCATATTCTTTCAGCCCTTATTTTTAAAAGGGGTTGATATATTCATTTAAACCTGGTGTTTTATTTGCCTCTAAAGCCACCTGCCACCATAATTCTCTATAGGCTATTATTTCCTCCCAGGGGCCTCCTCTATTATCACATATTACTTGATCCAAAACAAAAAATTAGTAAGGGTAAGACATAAGAACATCTTCTTCAGCTACGTCTCCTACAACCCTAGCTATATTATCCTTTGCCCTGCTTAATCCATCATTGCCCCACTGTACATTTTTAAATGTTAACAGCCTTATGCAAAGGTTAACGCACTATGGAGTTTCCTCAAGGTTATCCTGTCATAATCTAGTCAGTACTTCCTTCTTCCCTTCTGACAAAAGCGCTGCTTTCTCAGTACTTTTCTCCTGGAAACAGTAGCTTTCACTAGTAATTTTTAATATCTATCTACCCTTATCAACCTCAATAAAAGGTTGAGAGCCCTCATCAAATCCTCTAAAGCTAGCTATGAAAACAGAATTGCAGCAGATAGTAAAGACAACCATAAGGCCTTCTATAGTTATGTAACGAATCTCCATGGCAAGACTCAGATTTGCTCTGAGCTACTACACAATGGTACCTCCTATACCGAGCAAACAGATATTGCCAATATACTGGCTGACAGATTCGGTGCCAACTTTACCCCCCCCCCCCAAAGGACCAATCACAATACCAGTAGATTACCAGGCACACAGTATTACTGCTGCACAGGTTAAAACAGCACTATCCAAGGCCAAGAATACAGCTTCTATGGGACCTGACAATATCCCTGGCTGTGTTCTTCATGAACTACAGAGTGAACTGGCACCTCACTTGTGTGTCCTGTTCAATCACAGCCTCACCTCAGGCTTTGTCCCTATCGATGGCGCACTGCTACATTCATCCCTCTCCACAAGGGAGGAGTGACTACAGACCCCAGGAACTATTTCCCCATTAGCCTGATGAGTCTGACATGCAAAGCTATGGAATGCATCATTATGGATCTAATAAACAAGGATATAGGGAATCTCCAAACTCTGGATCCTACACAGTTTGGTTTTGTGAATGGTGGATGATGCCTGCTCAACTTGGTTGACTTTTTTGAGTCAGTCACCAGAGCTGTGGATGAAGGCAAGGTGGTTCATACAACCACCTTTGATACCATTCCCCACTCAGGAATCATAGAAAACCTCACTAAGCTAGGCATCAACCCCTATATCACTAGTTGGGTTGCAAACTGGCTCACAGACAGAACCCATAGTGTGAAAGTAGCTGACTCCAAGTCAGACTGTTAACCAGTCACTAGCGGAGTCCCACAGGGTTCGGTCCTGGGACGTCTCCTGTTTGGTATCTACTTCTCTGAAGTCCAGGCCAACATGAAGGGACTCTGGCTGACACAGTTCACAGACAATAGCAAGTTGGGAGCTATTATTAACTCCCCAAGTGATGCTGACACCTTACAGAAAGGCCTCAATGAGACCAACGACTGGTGCCAGAACCATGGCCTTAAGCTCAATGCCAAAAAATGTGTCGTCACCCCCCTTGGGAAAAACCCAGTTCCCTTGAATTACCACATCGATGGTAGTTCACTGAACACAGAAGGCGTTATAAGAGATCTAGGAACACATATTGACAGCAACCTCTCTTTTGACCACAACATTTCCACTGTGGTCAGAAGGTCCTTCTATGGGGCACATCTCATTACTAAGGGTTTTGCATCCAGGAAGAAAGAGGTCATTGTTTCCCTCTACTCTTCCCTCATTAGGACAGTCATTAAGTACAATGCCCCATTTGGCATGTACCTCACTAGACACCTGCAACAACTGGAGAGGCCATAAAAGTATCTCACAAAGAGGATCTTAGGCCTTAAAGATTTGTCCTATATGGACAGACTCAAAAAACTCCAACTATTCTCTGTCTCATATCATCTATTAAGAGGCGATCTCTGCTTGACTTACAAAGCCATGTCTGACCCAGCTCTGCTAGAAATGCTACATCTAAAGAAATCCCAATCCTTCCACACCACACGCTCCAGAGACCTTACCATGATTAATACAATCAAGAGAACATGCTGGAGGGACAGTTTCATAACCCAGAGACTGCCCATGCTATGGAATAGACTTCCCATACATGTCAAGCAGAGCACCTCACTGGCCCTCTTCAAGAGAAATCTTGATGAGTGGATGGGAAATAAAAAATTCACCTCAGAGATCACTACAGTGGCTCTACTCGAGAGAGACACTGGGAACTAAGGTTGGGTGTCATGATACCAGGGTAATCCTATGGCTAGACTTGTAAAGGCTCCAGGGCCATTAGCCTAGTACACACCTATGAACCTATCAGTTGCTTCCTGTATTTTACCTAACTTGTTTTGTTTCCTTTCTCTGTTTCTGTCTTTCCATAATTCCTGTTTGTGTACCAGGGTAGTGCTCTGAACAGAATAGACCAGTTTCTGGCACAGACCAGGTAGATACAATTGAGAGATATACAGAGCAATACAGATAAAACTGTTTACACAAATGTGCACAGAAGGGGGGTTCAAAACATAAATCAATAGATAGTAAAAGATGAAGGACATTTATTGGGATAACCACAGCTGGGTTTATAACTGAGGAGAGTAAAAGAGTAAAGGAAGAAGAGATACAGGAGAGTGCTAGAATGAGGTTTAGTGAGGCCTGTGGGAGGGTAATGGGGGTGACACTGGCACATGTAGCAGAGTGTAGGCAATGTGGCCTTCCTGAAAGCCACCTGCACTGGGATTGCTTCAAAGGATGTGTTCTGAGATATGGGCTAAATTTGAAGAAAGGAAAAAGGTCTTTTAGAGCAGTGAAAAGCAATTCCCAATATTTTGGAGTAAATTAGTTTGGTTGTGGGAGATTGTTGAATGAGGCCTGAATGGGTTTGACTTCAGATATATTATGAGGGAGATTGTATGGTGGTTATTTTTGCTGAAAGTGGAAAAAATGTTTCATGGTGTAAAAGGTTTAATGTTTCATCTGGAGCATTTCTCCCGGGCCTCTGCTGAAAACAGGCTCTGTGGAACCTAGTCAGACATTCCCGGTCAACAAATGTTAAATTAAATAAAATAAATAAAAATAAATAAATAAAATAAATAAAAATGGTCTAAAACTTTAAATCAAAGTGAACTAAGTAGGAGGTCTGTTATGTGTTTGATGGGAAGCCATTTAGGTTTTGTGAGTATAAGGAGATTTCTTATCTAGATGTAAAGTTAAAAATAGATCCTACAAATTATTCTTTGTCCACTAATATCCACAGAAAAGCCACTTTCTCAAATTCTTATCTCTGTTATTCCAGTTGGCACCCTGGCCACCAGAAAAGAGCAATTATTAAAGGTCAGATGTCAGGGCTGCCAGGATGGTAAGTGACGAGTTAGACTTTCTGAAGGAAGTGGAGTTTATAATGAGCATGTTCCTGAGGAGAGGATATCCCGAAGGTATGTGTCAAGCTGGAGGAAGTTAAACGGAAGAGGGATGAAGGGGTGTATTGGCCACTAATTAAAGGGAGAACAAGTATAGAATGAAGTGGAGTTTATAATGAGCATGTTCCTTAGGAGAGGATACCCCGAAGGTATGTGTCAAGCTGTAGTAGAGGAAGTTAAACGGGAACGAAGTGGAGTTTATAATGAGCATGTTCCTTAGGAGAGGATACCCCGAAGGAATGTGTCAAGCTGTAGTAGAGGAAGTTAAACAGGAACGAAGTGGAGTTTATAATGAGCATGTTCCTTAGGAGAGGATATCCCGAAGGTATGTGTCAAGCTGTAGTAGAGGAAGTAAAACGGGAACGGAGTGGAGTTTATAATGAGCATGTTCCTGAGGAGAGGATACCCCGAAGGTATGTGTCAAGCTGTAGTAGAGGAAGTTAAACGGGAACGGAGTGGAGTTTATAATGAGCATGTTCCTTAGGAGAGGATACCCCGAAGGTATGTGTCAAGCTGTAGTAGAGGAAATTAAACGGGAACGAAGTGGAGTTTATAATGAGCATGTTCCTGAGGAGAGGATACCCCGAAGGTATGTGTCAAGCTGTAGTACAGGAAGTTAAATGGAAGAGGGATGAAGGGGTGTATTGGCCACTAATTAAAGGGAGAACAAGTATAGAACGAAGTGGAGTTTATAATGAGCATGTTCCTTAGGAGAGGATATCCCGAAGGTATGTGTCAAGCTGTAGTAGAGGAAGTTAAACGGAAGAGGGATGAAGGGATGTATTGGCCACTAATTAAAGGGAGAACAAGTATAGAACGAAGTGGAGTTTATAATGAGCATGTTCCTGAGGAGAGGATATCCCGAAGGTATGTGTCAAGCTGTAGTACAGGAAGTTAAACGGAAGAGGGATGAAGGGGTGTATTGGCCACTAATTAAAGGGAGAACAAGTATAGAACGAAGTGGAGTTTATAATGAGCATGTTAGTGAGGAGAGGATATCCCGAAGGTATGTGTCAAGCTGTAGTACAGGAAATTAAACGGGAACGAAGTGGAGTTTATAATGAGCATGTTCCTGAGGAGAGGATACCCCGAAGGTATGTGTCAAGCTGTAGTACAGGAAGTTAAACGGAAGAGGGATGAAGGGGTGTATTGGCCACTAATTAAAGGGAGAACAAGTATAGAACAAAGTGGAGTTTATAATGAGCATGTTCCTTAGGAGAGGATATCCCGAAGGAATGTGTCAAGCTGTAGTAGAGGAAGTTAAACGGAAGAGGGATGAAGGGGTGTATTGGCCACTAATTAAAGGGAGAACAAGTATAGAACGAAGTGGAGTTTATAATGAGCATGTTCTTTAGGACAGGATACCCCGAAGGTATGTGTCAAGCTGGAGGAAGTTAAACGGAAGAGGGATGAAGAGGTGTATTGGCCACTAATTAAAGGGAGAACAAGTATAGAACGAAGTGGAGTTTATAATGAGCATGTTCCTTAGGAGAGGATATCCCGAAGGTATGTGTCAAGCTGTAGTAGAGGAAGTTAAACGGAAGAGGGATGAAGGGGTGTATTGGCCACTAATTAAAGGGAGAACAAGTATAGAACGAAGTGGAGTTTATAATGAGCATGTTCCTTAGGAGAGGATATCCCGAAGGTATGTGTCAAGCTGTAGTAGAGGAAGTTAAACGGAAGAGGGATGAAGGGGTGTATTGGCCACTAATTAAAGGGAGAACAAGTATAGAACGAAGTGGAGTTTATAATGAGCATGTTCCTTAGGAGGGGATACCCCGAAGGAATGTGTCAAGCTGGAGGAAGTTAAACGGGAATGAAGGGGAGTTTATAATGAGCATGTTCCTGAGGAGATGATACCCCGAAGGTATGTGTCAAGCTGTAGTAGAGGAAGTTAAATGGAAGAGGGATGAAGGGGTGTATTGGTCACTAATTAAAGGGAGAACAAGTATAGAACCAAGTGGAGTTTATAATGAGCATGTTCCTTAGGAGAGGATACCCCGAAGGTATGTGTCAAGCTGTAGTAGAGGAAGTTAAACGGAAGAGGGATGAAGGGGTGTATTGGCCACTAATTAAAGGGAGAACAAGTATAGAACGAAGTGGAGTTTATAAAGAGCATGTTCCTTAGGAGAGGATACCCTGAAGGTATGTGTCAAGCTGGAGGAAGTTAAACGGAAGAGGGATGAAGGGGTGTATTGGCCACTAATTAAAGGGAGAACAAGTATAGAACGAAGTGGAGTTTATAATGAGCATGTTCCTTAGGAGAGGATATCCTGAAGGTATGTGTCAAGCTGTAGTAGAGGAAGTTAAATGGAAGAGGGATGAAGGGGTGTATTGGCCACTAATTAAAGAGAGAACAAGTATAGAACGAAGTGGAGTTTATAATGAGCATGTTCCTTAGGAGAGGATACCGCGAAGGTATGTGTCAAGCTGGAGGAAGTTAAACGGAAGAGGGATGAAGGGGTGTATTGGCCACTAATTAAAGGGAGAACAAGTATAGAACGAAGTGGAGTTTATAATGAGCATGTTCCTTAGGAGAGGATATCCCGAAGGTATGTGTCAAGCTGTAGTAGAGGAAGTTAAACGGGAACGAAGTGGAGTTTATAATGAGCATGTTCCTTAGGAGAGGATACCCCGAAGGTATGTGTCAAGCTGGAGGAAGTTAAACGGAAGAGGGATGAAGGGGTGTATTGGCCACTAATTAAAGGGAGAACAAGTATAGAACGAAGTGGAGTTTATAATGAGCATGTTCCTTAGGAGAGGATATCCCGAAGGTATGTGTCAAGCTGGAGGAAGTTAAACGGAAGAGGGATGAAGGGGTGTATTGGCCACTAATTAAAGGGAGAACAAGTATAGAATGAAGTGGAGTTTATAATGAGCATGTTCCTTAGGAGACGATACCCCGAAGGTATGTGTCAAGCTGTAGTAGAGGAAGTTAAACGGAAGAGGGATGAAGGAGTGTATTGGCCACTAATTAAAGGGAGAACAAGTATAGAACGAAGTGGAGTTTATAATGAGCATGTTCCTTAGGAGAGGATATCCCAAAGGAATGTGTCAAGCTGTAGTAGAGGAAGTTAAACGGAAGAGGGATGAAGGAGTGTATTGGCCACTAATTAAAGGGAGAACAAGTATAGAACGAAGTGGAGTTTATAATGAGCATGTTCCTTAGGAGAGGATACCCCGAAGGTATGTGTCAAGCTGTAGTAGAGGAAGTTAAATGGAAGAGGGATGAAGGGGTGTATTGGCCACTAATTAAAGGGAGAACAAGTATAGAACGAAGTGGAGTTTATAATGAGCATGTTCCTTAGGAGAGGATATCCCGAAGGTATGTGTCAAGCTGTAGTAGAGGAAGTTAAACGGAAGAGGGATGAAGGAGTGTATTGGCCACTAATTAAAGGGAGAACAAGTATAGAACGAAGTGGAGTTTATAATGAGCATGTTCCTTAGGAGAGGATACCCCGAAGATATGTGTCAAGCAGGAGGAAGTTAAACGGAAGAGGGATGAAGGGGTGTATTGGCCACTAATTAAAGGGAGAACAAGTATAGAACAAAGTGGAGTTTATAATGAGCATGTTCCTTAGGACAGGATACCCCGAAGGTATGTGTCAAGCTGTAGTAGAGGAAGTCAAACGGAAGAGGGATGAAGGGGTGTATTGGCCACTAATTAAAGGGAGAACAAGTATAGAATGAAGTGGAGTTTATTATGAGCATGTTCCTTAGGAGAGGATACCCCGAAGGTATGTGTCAAGCTGTAGTAGAGGAAGTTAAACGGAAGAGGGATGAAGGGATGTATTGGCCACTAATTAAAGGGAGAACAAGTATAGAACGAAGTGGAGTTTATAATGAGCATGTTCCTTAGGAGAGGATATCCCGAAGGTATGTGTCAAGCTGTAGTAGAGGAAGTTAAACGGAAGAGGGATGAAGGGGTGTATTGGCCACTAATTAAAGAGAGAACAAGTATAGAACGAAGTGGAGTTTATAATGAGCATGTTCCTTAGGAGAGGATATCCCGAAGGTATGTGTCAAGCTGTAGTAGAGGAAGTTAAACGGAAGAGGGATGAAGGGGTGTATTGGCCACGACTTAAAGGGAGAACAAGTATAGAATGAAGTGGAGTTTATAATGAGCAAGTTCCTTAGGAGAGGATATCCCGAAGGTATGTGTCAAGCTGTAGTAGAGGAAGTTAAACGGAAGAGGGATGAAGGGGTGTATTGGCCACTAATTAAAGGGAGAACAAGTATAGAACGAAGTGGAGTTTATAATGAGCATGTTCCTTAGGAGAGGATATCCCGAAGGAATGTGTCAAGCTGTAGTAGAGGAAGTTAAACGGAAGAGGGATGAAGGGGTGTATTGGCCACTAATTAAAGGGAGAACAAGTATAGAATGAAGTGGAGTTTATAATGAGCATGTTCCTTAGGAGAGGATATCCAGAAGGTATGTGTCAAGCTGTAGTAGAGGAAGTTAAACGGAAGAGGGATGAACGGATGTATTGGCCACTAATTAAATGGAGAACAAGTATAGAACGAAGTGGAGTTTATAATGAGCATGTTCCTTAGGAGAGGATACCCCGAAGGTATGTGTCAAGCTGTAGTAGAAGAAGTTAAATGGAAGAGGGATGAAGGGGTGTATTGGCCACTAATTAAAGGGAGAACAAGTATAGAACGAAGTGGAGTTTATAATGAGCATGTTCCTTAGGAGAGGATATCCCGAAGGAATGTGTCAAGCTGTAGTAGAGGAAGTTAAACGGAAGAGGGATGAAGGGGTGTATTGGCCACTAATTAAAGGGAGAACAAGTATAGAACGAAGTGGAGTTTATAATGAGCATGTTCCTTAGGAGAGGATACCCCGAAGGTATGTGTCAAGCTGGAGGAAGTTAAACGGAAGAGGGATGAAGGGGTGTATTGGCCACTAATTAAAGGGAGAACAAGTATAGAACGAAGTGGAGTTTATAATGAGCATGTTCCTTAGGAGAGGATATCCCGAAGGTATGTGTCAAGCTGTAGTAGAGGAAGTTAAACGGAAGAGGGATGAAGGGGTGTATTGGCCACTAATTAAAGGGAGAACAAGTATAGAACGAAGTGGAGTTTATAATGAGCATGTTCCTTAGGAGGGGATATCCCTAAGGTATGTGTCAAGCTGTAGTAGAGGAAGTTAAACGGAAGAGGGATGAAGGAGTGTATTGGCCGCTAATTAAAGGGAGAACAAGTATAGAACGAAGTGGAGTTTATAATGAGCATGTTCCTTAGGAGAGGATATCCCGAAGGTATGTGTCAAGCTGTAGTAGAGGAAGTTAAACGGAAGAGGGATGAAGGAGTGTATTGGCCACTAATTAAAGGGAGAACAAGTATAGAATGAAGTGGAGTTTATAATGAGCATGTTCCTTAGGAGAGGATACCCCGAAGGTATGTGTCAAGCTGTAGTAGAGGAAGTTAAACGGAAGAGGGATGAAGGGGTGTATTGGCCACTAATTAAAGGGAGAACAAGTATAGAACGAAGTGGAGTTTATAATGAGCATGTTCCTTAGGAGAGGATATCCCGAAGGAATGTGTCAAGCTGTAGTAGAGGAAGTTAAACGGAAGAGGGATGAAGGGGTGTATTGGCCACTAATTAAAGGGAGAACAAGTATAGAATGAAGTGGAGTTTATAATGAGCATGTTCCTTAGGAGAGGATATCCCGAAGGAATGTGTCAAGCTGTAGTAGAGGAAGTTAAACGGAAGAGGGATGAAGGGGTGTATTGGCCACTAATTAAAGGGAGAACAAGTATAGAACGAAGTGGAGTTTATAATGAGCATGTTCCTTAGGAGAGGATATCCCGAAGGTATGTGTCAAGCTGTAGTAGAGGAAGTTAAACGGAAGAGGGATGAAGGGATGTATTGGCCACTAATTAAAGGGAGAACAAGTATAGAACGAAGTGGAGTTTATAATGAGTATGTTCGTTAGGAGAGGATATCCTGAAGGTATGTGTCAAGCTGTAGTAGAGGAAGTTAAACGGAAGAGGGATGAAGGGGTGTATTGGCCACTAATTAAAGGGAGAACAAGTATAGAATGAAGTGGAGTTGATAATGAGCATGTTCCTTAGGAGAGGATACCCCGAAGGTATGTGTCAAGCTGTAGTAGAGGAAGTTAAACGGAAGAGGGATGAAAGGGTGTATTGGCCACTAATTAAAGGGAGAACAAGTATAGAACGAAGTGGAGTTTATAATGAGCATGTTCCTAGGAGGATACCCGAAGGAATGTGTCAAGCTGGAGGAAGTTAAACGGAAGAGGGATGAAGGGGTGTATTGGCCACTAATTAAAGGGAGAACAAGTATAGAACGAAGTGGAGTTTATAATGAGCATGTTCCTGAGGAGAGGATACCCCGAAGGTATGTGTCAAGCTGTAGTAGAGGAAGTTAAACGGAAGAGGGATGAAGGGGAGTATTGGCCACTAATTAAAGGGAGAACAAGTATAGAACGAAGTGGAGTTTATAATGAGCATGTTCCTTAGGAGAGGATACCCCGAAGGTATGTGTCAAGCTGTAGTAGAGGAAGTCAAACGGAAGAGGGAGGAAGGGGTGTATTGGCCACTAATTAAAGGGAGAACAAGTATAGAACGAAGTGGAGTTTATAATGAGCATGTTCCTTAGGAGACGATACCCCGAAGGTATGTGTCAAGCTGTAGTAGAGGAAATTAAACGGAAGAGGGATGAAGGGGTGTATTGGCCACTAATTAAAGGGAGAACAAGTATAGAACGAAGTGGAGTTTATAATGAGCATGTTCCTTAGGAGAGGATATCCCGAAGGTATGTGTCAAGCTGTAGTAGAGGAAGTTAAACGGAAGAGGGATGAAGGGGTGTATTGGCCACTAATTAAAGGGAGAACAAGTATAGAACGAAGTGGAGTTTATAATGAGCATGTTCCTTAGGAGAGGATACCCCGAAGGTATGTGTCAAGCTGGAGGAAGTTAAACGGAAGAGGGATGAAGGGGTGTATTGGCCACTAATTAAAGGGAGAACAAGTATAGAACGAAGTGGAGTTTATAATGAGCATGTTCCTTAGGACAGGATACCCCGAAGGTATGTGTCAAGCTGGAAGAAGTCAAACGGAAGAGGGATGAAGGGGTGTATTGGCCACTAATTAAAGGGAGAACAAGTATAGAACGAAGTGGAGTTTATAATGAGCATGTTCCTTAGGAGACGATACCCCGAAGGTATGTGTCAAGCTGTAGTAGAGGAAGTTAAACGGAAGAGGGATGAAGGGGTGTATTGGCCACTAATTAAAGGGAGAACAAGTATAGAACGAAGTGAAGATTATAATGAGAATGTTTCTTAGGAGAGGATACCCCGAAGGTATGTGTCAAGCTGTAGTAGAGGAAGTTAAACGGAAGAGGGATGAAGGAGTGTATTGGCCACTAATTAAAGGGAGAACAAGTATAGAACGAAGTGGAGTTTATAATGAGCATGTTCCTTAAGAGAGGATACCCCGAAGGTATGTGTCAAGCTGTAGTAGAGGAAGTTAAACGGAAGAGGGATGAAGGGGTGTATTGGCCACTAATTAAAGGGAGAACAAGTATAGAATGAAGTGGAGATTATAATAAGCATGTTCCTTAGGAGAGGATACCCCGAAGGTATGTGTCAAGCTGTAGTAGAGGAAGTTAAATGGAAGAGGGATGAAGGGGTGTATTGGCCACTAATTAAAGGGAGAACAAGTATAGAACGAAGTGGAGTTTATAATGAGCATGTTCCTTAGGGGAGGATATCCCGAAGGTATGTGTCAAGCTGTAGTAGAAGAAGTTAAACGGAAGAGGGATGAAGGGGTGTATTGGCCACTAATTAAAGGGAGAACAAGTATAGAACGAAGTGGAGTTTATAATGAGCATGTTCCTTAGGAGAGGATACCCCGAAGGTATGTGTCAAGCTGTAGTAGAGGAAGTTAAACGGAAGAGGGATGAAGGGGTGTATTGGCCACTAATTAAAGGGAGAACAAGTATAGAACGAAGTGGAGTTTATAATGAGCATGTTCCTTAGGAGAGGATATCCCGAAGTTATGTGTCAAGCTGTAGTAGAGGAAGTTAAACGGAAGAGGGATGAAGGGGTGTATTGGCCACTAATTAAAGGGAGAACAAGTATAGAACGAAGTGGAGTTAATAATGAGCATGTTCCTTAGGAGAGGATATCCCGAAGGTATGTGTCAAGCTGTAGTAGAGGAAGTTAAACGGAAGAGGGATGAAGGGGTGTATTGGCCACTAATTAAAGGGAGAACAAGTATAGAATGAAGTGGAGTATATAATGAGCATGTTCCTTAGGAGAGGATATCCCGAAGGTATGTGTCAAGCTGTAGTAGACGAAGTTAAACGGAAGAGGGATGAAGGGGTGTATTGGCCACTAATTAAAGGGAGAACAAGTATAGAACGAAGTGGAGTTTATAATGAGCATGTTCCTTAGGAGAGGATATACCGAAGGTATGTGTCAAGCTGTAGTAGAGGAAGTTAAACGGAAGAGGGATGAAGGGGTGTATTGGCCACTAATTAAAGGGAGAACAAGTATAGAACGAAGTGGAGTTTATAATGAGCATGTTCCTTAGGAGAGGATACCCCGAAGGAATGTGTCAAGCTGTAGTAGAGGAAGTTAAACGGAAGAGGGATGAAGGGGTGTATTGGCCACTAATTAAAGGGAGAACAAGTATAGAACGAAGTGGAATTCATAATGAGCATGTTCCTTAGGAGAGGATATCCCGAAGGTATGTGTCAAGCTGTAGTAGAGGAAGTTAAACGGAAGAGGGATGAAGGGGTGTATTGGCCACTAATTAAAGGGAGAACAAGTATAGAACGAAGTGGAGTTTATAATGAGCATGTTCCTTAGGAGGGGATATCCCGAGGGTATGTGTCAAGCTGTAGTAGAAGAAGTTAAATGGAAGAGGGATGAAGGGGTGTATTGGCCACTAATTAAAGGGAGAACAAGTATAGAACGAAGTGGAGTTTATAATGAGCATGTTCCTTAGGAGAGGATATCCCGAAAGAATGTGTCAAGCTGTAGTAGAGGAAGTTAAACGGAAGAGTGATGAAGGGGTGTATTGGCCACTAATTAAAGGGAGAACAAGTATAGAACGAAGTGGAGTTTATAATGAGCATGTTCCTTAGGAGAGGATATCCTGAAGGAATGTGTCAAGCTGTAGTAGAGGAAGTTAAACGGAAGAGGGATGAAGGGGTGTATTGGCCACTAATTAAAGGGAGAACAAGTATAGAACGAAGTGGAGTTTATAATGAGCATGTTCCTTAGGAGAGGATATCCCGAAGGTATGTGTCAAGCTGTAGTAGAGGAAGTTAAACGGAAGAGGGATGAAGGGGTGTATTGGCCACTAATTAAAGGGAGAACAAGTATAGAACGAAGTGGAGTTTATAATGAGCATGTTCCTTAGGAGAGGATATGCCGAAGGTATGTGTCAAGCTGTAGTAGAGGAAGTTAAACGGAAGAGGGATGAAGGGGTGTATTGGCCACTAATTAAAGAGAGAACAAGTATAGAACGAAGTGGAGTTTATAATGAGCATGTTCCTTAGGAGAGGATATCCCGAAGGTATGTGTCAAGCTGTAGTAGAGGAAGTTAAACGGAAGAGGGATGAAGGGGTGTATTGGCCACTAATTAAAGGGAGAACAAGTATAGAACGAAGTGGAGTTTATAATGAGCATGTTCCTTAGGAGAGGATATCCCAAGGTATGTGTCAAGCTGTAGTAGAGGAAGTTAAGCGGAAGAGGGATGAAGGGTGTATTGGCCACTAATTAAAGGGAGAACAAGTATAGAACGAAGTGGAGTTTATAATGAGCATGTTCCTTAGGAGAGGATATCCCGAAGGAATGTGTCTAGCTGTAGTAGAGGAAGTTAAACGGAAGAGGGATGAAGGGGTGTATTGGCCACTAATTAAAGGGAGAACAAGTATAGAACGAAGTGGAATTCATAATGAGCATGTTCCTTAGGAGAGGATATCCCGAAGGTATGTGTCAAGCTGTAGTAGAGGAAGTTAAACGGAAGAGGGATGAAGGGTGTATTGGCCACTAATTAAAGGGAGAACAAGTATAGAACGAAGTGGAGTTTATAATGAGCATGTTCCTTAGGAGAGGATATCCCGAAGGAATGTGTCAAGCTGTAGTAGAGGAAGTTAAACGGAAGAGGGATGAAGGGGTGTATTGGCCACTAATTAAAGGTAGAACAAGTATAGAACGAAGTGGAGTTTATAATGAGCATGTTCCTTAGGAGAGGATATCCCGAAGGTATGTGTCAAGCTGTAGTAGAGGAAGTTAAACGGAAGAGGGATTAAGGGGTGTATTGGCCACTAATTAAAGGGAGAACAAGTATAGAACGAAGTGGAGTTTATAATGAGCATGTTCCTTAGGAGAGGATATCCCGAAGGTATGTGTCAAGCTGTAGTAGAAGAAGTTAAACGGAAGAGGGATGAAGGGTGTATTGGCCACTAATTAAAGGGAGAACAAGTATAGAGCGAAGTGGAGGTTATAATGAGCATGTTCCTTAGGAGAGGATACCCCGAAGGTATGTGTCAAGCTGTAGTAGAGGAAGTTAAACGGAAGAGGGATGAACGGGTGTATTGGCCACTAATTAAAGTGAGAACAAGTATAGAACGAAGTGGAGTTTATAATGAGCATGTTCCTTAGGAGAGGATATCGAGAAGGTATGTGTCAAGCTGTAGTAGAGGAAGTTAAACGGAAGAGGGATGAAGGGGTGTATTGGCCACTAATTAAAGGTAGAACAAGTGTAGAACGAAGTGGAGTTTATAATGAGCATGTTCCTAGGAGAGGATATCGAAGGTATGTGTCAAGCTGGAGGAGGAAGTTAAGCGGAAGAGGGATGAAGGGGTGTATTGGCCACTAATTAAAGGGAGAACAAGTATAGAACGAAGTGGAGTTTATAATGAGCATGTTCCTTAGGAGAGGATACCCCGAAGGTATGTGTCAAGCTGTAGTAGAGGAAGTTAAACGGAAGAGGGATGAAGGGGTGTATTGGCCACTAATTAAAGGGAGAACAAGTATAGAACGAAGTGGAGTTTATAATGAGCATGTTCCTTAGGAGAGGATATCCGAAGGTATGTGTCAAGCTGTAGTAGAGGAAGTTAAGCGGAAGAGGGATGAAGGGTGTATTGGCCACTAATTAAAGGGAGAACAAGTATAGAACGAAGTGGAGTTTATAATGAGCATGTTCCTAGGAGAGGATACCCCGAAGGTATGTGTCAAGCTGTAGTAGAGGAAGTTAAACGGAAGAGGGATGAAGGAGTGTATTGGCCACTAATTAAAGGGAGAACAAGTATAGAACGAAGTGGAGTTTATAATGAGCATGTTCCTTAGGATAGGATACCCCGAAGGTATGTGTCAAGCTGGAGGAAGTTAAGCGGAAGAGGGATGAAGGGGTGTATTGGCCACTAATTAAAGGGAGAACAAGTATAGAACGAAGTGGAGTTTATAATGAGCATGTTCCTTAGGAGAGGATACCCCGAAGGTATGTGTCAAGCTGGAAGAAGTTAAACGGAAGAGGGATGAAGGGGTGTATTGGCCACTAATTAAAGGGAGAACAAGTATAGAACGAAGTGGAGTTTATAATGAGCATGTTCCTTAGGACAGGATACCCCGAAGGTATGTGTCAAGCTGTAGTAGAGGAAGTTAAATGGAAGAGGGATGAAGGGGTGTATTGGCCACTAATTAAAGGGAGAACAAGTATAGAACGAAGTGGAGTTTATAATGAGCATGTTCCTTAGGAGAGGATATCCGAAGGTATGTGTCAAGCTGTAGTAGAGGAAGTTAAGCGGAAGAGGGATGAAGGGGTGTATTGGCCACTAATTAAAGGGAGAACAAGTATAGAGCGAAGTGGAGTTTATAATGAGTATGTTCCTTAGGAGGATACCCGAAGGTATGTGTCAAGCTGTAGTAGAGGAAGTTAAGCGGAAGAGGGATGAAGGGGTGTATTGGCCACTAATTAAAGGGAGAACAAGTATAGAACGAAGTGGAGTTTATAATGAGCATGTTCCTTAGGAGAGGATATTCAAGGTATGTGTCAAGTAGAGGAAGTTAAGGAAGAGGGATGAAGGGTGTATTGGCCACTAATTAAAGGGAGAACAAGTATAGAACGAAGTGGGTTTATAATGAGTATGTTCCTTGGGAGAGGATATCCGAAGGTATGTGTCAAGCTGGTAGAAGTTAAACGGAAGAGGGATGAAGGTGTATTGGCCACTAATTAAAGGGAGAACAAGTATAGAGCAGAAGTGGAGTTTATAATGAGCATGTTCCTTAGGAGAATTTCCGAAGGTATGTGTCAAGCTGTAGTAGAGGAAGTTAAGCGGAAGAGGGATGAAGGGTGTATTGGCCACTAATTAAAGGGAGAACAAGTATAGAGCAAGTGGAGTTTATAATGAGCATGTTCCTTAGGAGAGGATACCGAAGGTATGTGTCAAGCTGTAGAGGAAGTTAAATGGAAGAGGGATGAAGGGGTGTATTGGCCACTAATTAAAGGGAGAACAAGTATAGAGAAGTGGAGTTTATAATGAGCATGTTCCTTAGGAGAGGATACGAAGGTATGTGTCAAGCTGGAGGAAGTTAAACGGAAGAGGGATGAAGGAGTGTATTGGCCACTAATTAAAGGGAGAACAAGTATAGAACGAAGTGGAGTTTATAATGAGCATGTTCCTTAGGAGAGGATACCCCGAAGGTATGTGTCAAGCTGGAGGAAGTTAAATGGAAGAGGGATGAAGGGGTGTATTGGCCACTAATTAAAGGGAGAACAAGTATAGAGCGAAGTGGAGTTTATAATGAGCATGTTCCTTAGGAGAGGATACCCCGAAGGTATGTGTCAAGCTGGAAGAAGTTAAACGGAAGAGGGATGAAGGGGTGTATTGGCCACTAATTAAAGGGAGAACAAGTATAGAACGAAGTGGGTTTATAATGAGCATGTTCCTTAGGGAGGATACCCGAGAAGGTATGTGTCAAGCTGTAGTAGAGGAAGTTAAGCGGAAGAGGGATGAAGGGTGTATTGGCCACTAATTAAAGGGAGAACAAGTATAGAAACGAAGTGGAGTTTATAATGAGCATGTTCCTTAGGAGAGGATACCCGAAGGAATGTGTCAAGCTGTAGTAGAGGAAGTTAAATGGAAGAGGGATGAAGGGGTGTATTGGCCACTAATTAAAGGGAGAACATGTATAGAACGAAGTGGAGTTTATAATGAGCATGTTCCTTAGGAGAGGATACTGAAGGTATGTGTCAAGCTGTAGTAGAGGAAGTTAAGCGGAAGAGGGATGAAGGGGTGTATTGGCCACTAATAAAAGGGAGAACAAGTATAGAACGAAGTGGAGTTTATAATGAGCATGTTCCTTAGGAGAGGATATCCGAAGGTATGTGTCAAGCTGTAGTAGAGGAAGTTAAACGGAAGAGGATGAAGGGTGTATTGGCCACTAATTAAAGGGAGAACAAGTATAGAACGAAGTGAAGTTTATAATGAGAATGTTTCTTAGGAGAGGATATCCCAAAGAATGTGTCAAGCTGTAGTAGAGGAAGTTAAGCGGAAGAGGGATGAAGGGGTGTATTGGCCACGAATTAAAGGGAGAACAAGTATAGAAACGAAGTGGGTTTATAATGAGCATGTTCCTTAGGAGAGGATATCCCAAGGTATGTGTCAAGCTGTAGTAGAGGAAGTTAAGCGGAAGAGGGATGAAGGGGTGTATTGGCCACTAATTAAAGGGAGAACAAGTATAGAACGAAGTGGAGTTTATAATGAGCATGTTCCTTAGGAGAGGATATCCCGAAGGTATGTGTCAAGCTGTAGTAGAGGAAGTTAAGGAAGAGGGATGAAGGGGTGTATTGGCCACTAATTAAAGGGAGAACAAGTATAGAACGAAGTGGAGTTTATAATGAGCATGTTCCTTAGGAGAGGATATCCGAAGGTAATGTGTCAAGCTGTAGAGGAAGTTAAGCGGAAGAGGGATGAAGGGGTGTATTGGCCACTAATTAAAGGGAGAACAAGTATAGAACGAAGTGGAGTTTATAATGAGCATGTTCCTTAGGAGAGGATACCCCGAAGGTATGTGTCAAGCTGTAGTAGAGGAAGTTAAGCGGAAGAGGGATGAAGGGTGTATTGGCCACTAATTAAAGGGAGAACAAGTATAGAATGAAGTGGAGTTTATAATGAGCATGTTCCTTAGGAGAGGATACCGAAAGGTATGTGTCAAGCTGTAGTAGAGGAAGTTAAGCGGAAGAGGGATGAAGGGTGTATTGGCCACTAATTAAAGGGAGAACAAGTATAGAATGAAGTGGAGTTTATAATGAGCATGTTCCTTAGGAGAGGATACCCCGAAGGTATGTGTCAAGCTGTAGTAGAGGAAGTTAAGCGGAAGAGGGATGAAGGTGTATTGGCCACTAATTAAAGGGAGAACAAGTATAGAACGAAGTGGAGTTTATAATGAGCATGTTCCTTAGGAGAGGATATCCGAAGGTATGTGTCAAGCTGTAGTAGAGGAAGTTAAGCGGAAGAGGGATGAAGGGTGTATTGGCCACTAATTAAAGGGAGAACAAGTATAGAATGAAGTGGGTTTATAATGAGCATGTTCCTTAGGAGAGGATATCCGAAGGTATGTGTCAAGCTGTAGTAGAGGAAGTTAAGCGGAAGAGGGATGAAGGGGTGTATTGGCCACTAATTAAAGGGAGAACAAGTATAGAACGAAGTGGAGTTTATAATGAGCATGTTCCTTAGGAGAGGATACCCCGAAGGTATGTGTCAAGCTGTAGTAGAGGAAGTTAAATGGAAGAGGGATGAAGGCGAGTATTGCCCACTAATTAAAGGGAGAACAAGTATAGAGCGAAGTGGAGTTTATAATGAGCATGTTCCTTAGGAGAGGATGCGAAGGTATGTGTCAAGCTGTAGTAGAGGAAGTTAAACGGAAGAGTGATGAAGGGGTGTATTGGCCACGAATTAAAGGGAGAACAAGTATAGAATGAAGTGGAGTTTATAATGAGCATGTTCCTTAGGAGAGGATATCCCGAAGGTATGTGTCAAGCTGGAGGAAGTTAAACGGAAGAGGGATGAAGGGGTGTATTGGCCACTAATTAAAGGGAGAACAAGTATAGAGCCAAGTGGGTTTATAATGAGCATGTTCCTTAGGAGAGGATACCCCGAAGGTATGTGTCAAGCTGTAGTAGAGGAAGTTAAATGGAAGAGGGATGAAGGGGTGTATTGGCCACGAATTAAAGGGAGAACAAGTATAGAATGAAGTGGAGTTTATAATGAGCATGTTCCTTAGGAGAGGATATCCCGAAGGTATGTGTCAAGCTGGAGGAAGTTAAACGGAAGAGGGATGAAGGGGTGTATTGGCCACTAATTAAAGGGAGAACAAGTATAGAACGAAGTGGAGTTTATAATGAGCATGTTCCTTAGGAGAGGATATCAAGGTATGTGTCAAGCTGTAGGGAAGTTAAGCGGAAGAGGGATGAAGGGGTGTATTGGCCACTAATTAAAGGGAGAACAAGTATAGAGCGAAGTGGAGTTTATAATGAGCATGTTCCTTAGGAGGATACGAAGGTATGTGTCAAGCTGTAGTAGAGGAAGTTAAACGGAAGAGGGATGAAGGGGTGTATTGGCCACGAATTAAAGGGAGAACAAGTATAGAATGAAGTGGAGTTTATAATGAGCAAGTTCCTTAGGAGAGGATATCCCGAAGGTATGTGTCAAGCTGGAGGAAGTTAAACGGAAGAGGGATGAAGGGGTGTATTGGCCACTAATTAAAGGGAGAACAAGTATAGAACGAAGTGGAGTTTATAATGAGCATGTTCCTAGGAGAGGATATCGAAGGTATGTGTCAAGCTGGAGGAAGTTAAACGGAAGAGGGATGAAGGAGTGTATTGGCCACTAATTAAAGGGAGAACAAGTATAGAACGAAGTGAAGTTTATAATGAGCATGTTTCTTAGGTGAGGATACCCCGAAGGTATGTGTCAAGCTGTAGTAGAGGAAGTTAAACGGAAGAGGGATGAAGGAGTGTATTGGCCACTAATTAAAGGGAGAACAAGTATAGAACGAAGTGGAGTTTATAATGAGCATGTTCCTTAGGAGAGGATACCCCGAAGGTATGTGTCAAGCTGTAGTAGAGGAAGTCAAACGGAAGAGGGATGAAGGGGTGTATTGGCCACTAATTAAAGGGAGAAGAAGTATAGAACGAAGTGGAGTTTATAATGAGCATGTTCCTTAGGACAGGATACCCCGAAGGTATGTGTCAAGCTGTAGTAGAGGAAGTTAAACGGAAGAGGGATGAAGGGGTGTATTGGCCACTAATTAAAGGGAGAACAAGTATAGAACGAAGTGGAGTTTATAATGAGCATGTTCCTTAGGAGAGGATAGCCTGAAGGAATGTGTCAAGCTGGAGGAAGTTAAACGGAAGAGGGATGAAGGGGTGTATTGGCCACTAATTAAAGGGAGAACAAGTATAGAATGAAGTGGAGTTTATAATGAGCATGTTCCTTAGGAGAGGATACCCCGAAGGTATGTGTCAAGCTGTAGTAGAGGAAGTCAAACGGAAGAGGGATGAAGGGGTGTATTGGCCACTAATTAAAGGGAGAACAAGTATAGAACGAAGTGGAGTTTATAATGAGCATGTTCCTTAGGAGGATACCGAAGGTATGTGTCAAGCTGTAGTAGAAGAAGTTAAGCGGTGGGATGAAGGTGTATTGGCCACTAATTAAAGGGAGAACAAGTATAGAACAAAGTGGAGTTTATAATGAGCATGTTCCTTAGGAGAGGATATCCCGAAGGTATGTGTCAAGCTGTAGTAGAGGAAGTTAAACGGAAGAGGGATGAAGGGGTGTATTGGCCACTAATTAAAGGGAGAACAAGTATAGAACGAAGTGGAGTTTATAATGAGCATGTTCCTTAGGAGAGGATACCCCGAAGGTATGTGTCAAGCTGTAGTAGAAGATGTTAAAGGGAAGAGGGATGAAGGGGTGTATTGGCCACTAATTAAAGGGAGAACAAATATAGAACGAAGTGGAGTTTATAATGAGCATGTTCCTTAGGAGATGATATCCCGAAGGAATGTGTCAAGCTGTAGTAGAGGAAGTTAAACGGAAGAGGGATGAAGGGGTGTATTGGCCACTAATTAAAGGGAGAACAAGTATAGAACGAAGTGGAGTTTATAATGAGCATGTTCCTTAGGAGAGGATACCCCGAAGGTATGTGTCAAGCTTTAGTAGAGGAAGTTAAACGGAAGAGGGATGAAGGAGTGTATTGGCCACTAATTAAAGGGTGAACAAGTATAGAACGAAGTGGAGTTTATAATGAGCATGTTCCTTAGGAGAGGATATCCCGAAGGAATGTGTCAAGCTGTAGTAGAGGAAGTCAAACGGAAGAGGGATGAAGGGGTGTATTGGCCACTAATTAAAGGGAGAACAAGTATAGAACGAAGTGGAGTTTATAATGAGCATGTTCCTTAGGAGAGGATACCCCGAAGGTATGTGTCAAGCTGTAGTAGAAGAAGTTAAACGGAAGAGGGATGAAGGGGTGTATTGGCCACTAATTAAAGGGAGAACAAGTATAGAATGAAGTGGAGTTTATAATGAGCATGTTCCTTAGGAGAGGATACCCCGAAGGTATGTGCCAAGCTGTAGTAGAAGAAGTTAAACGGAAGAGGGATGAAGGGGTGTATTGGCCACTAATTAAAGGGAGAACAAGTATAGAACGAAGTGGAGTGTATAATGAGCATGTTCCTTAGGAGAGGATACCCCGAAGGTATGTGTCAAGCTGTAGTAGAAGAAGTTAAACGGAAGAGGGATGAAGGGGTGTATTGGCCACTAATTAAAGGGAGAACAAGTATAGAATGAAGTGGAGTTTATAATGAGCATGTTCCTTAGGAGAGGATACCCCGAAGGTATGTGTCAAGCTGTAGTAGAGGAAGTTAAACGGAAGAGGGATGAAGGGGTGTATTGGCCACTAATTAAAGGGAGAACAAGTATAGAACGAAGTGGAGTTTATAATGAGCATGTTCCTTAGGAGAGGATACCCGAAGGAATGTGTCAAGCTGGAGGAAGTTAAACGGAAGAGGGATGAAGGGGTGTATTGGCCACTAATTAAAGGGAGAACAAGTATAGAACGAAGTGGAGTTTATAATGAGCATGTTCCTTAGGAGAGGATACCCCGAAGGTATGTGTCAAGCTGTAGTAGAGGAAGTCAAACGGAAGAGGGATGAAGGGGTGTATTGGCCACTAATTAAAGGGAGAACAAGTATAGAATGAAGTGGAGTTTATAATGAGCATGTTCCTTAGGAGAGGATACCCCGAAGGTATGTGTCAAGCTGTAGTAGAAGAAGTTAAACGGAAGAGGGATGAAGGGGTGTATTGGCCACTAATTAAAGGGAGAACAAGTATAGAACGAAGTGGAGTTTATAATGAGCATGTTCCTTAGGAGAGGATACGAAGGTATGTGTCAAGCTGTAGTAGAAGAAGTTAAACGGAAGAGGGATGAAGGGGTGTATTGGCCACTAATTAAAGGGAGAACAAGTATAGAACGAAGTGGAGTTTATAATGAGCATGTTCCTTAGGAGAGGATACCCCGAAGGTATGTGTCAAGCTGTAGTAGAAGAAGTTAAATGGAAGAGGGATGAATGGGTTTACTGGCCACTAATTAAAGGGAGAACAAGTATAGAACGAAGTGGAGTTTATAATGAGCATGTTCCTTAGGAGAGGATACCCCGAAGGTATGTGTCAAGCTGTAGTAGAAGAAGTTAAACGGAAGAGGGATGAAGGGGTGTATTGGCCACTAATTAAAGGGAGAACAAGTATAGAACGTAGTGGAGTTTATAATGAGCATGTTCCTTAGGAGAGGATATCCCGAAGGTATGTGTCAAGCTGTAGTAGAGGAAGTTAAACGGAAGAGGGATGAAGGGGTGTATTGGCCACTAATTAAAGGGAGAACAAGTATAGAACGAAGTGGAGTTTATAATGAGCATGTTCCTTAGGAGAGGATATCCCGAAGGTATGTGTCAAGCTGGAGGACGTTAAACGGAAGAGGGATGAAGGGGTGTATTGGCCACTAATTAAAGGGAGAACAAGTATAGAACGAAGTGGAGTTTATAATGAGCATGTTCCTTAGGAGAGGATATCCCGAAGGTATGTGTCAAGCTGGAGGAAGTTAAACAGAAGAGGGATGAAGGGGTGTATTGGCCACTAATTAAAGGGAGAACAAGTATAGAACGAAGTGGAGTTTATAATGAGCATGTTCCTTAGGAGAGGATACCCCGAAGGTATGTGTCAAGCTGTAGTAGAGGAAGTTAAACGGAAGAGGGATGAAGGGGTGTATTGGCCACTAATTAAAGGGAGAACAAGTATAGAACGAAGTGGAGTTTATAATGAGCATGTTCCTTAGGAGAGGATACCCCGAAGGTATGTGTCAAGCTGTAGTAGAGGAAGTTAAACGGAAGAGGGATGAAGGGGTGTATTGGCCACTAATTAAAGGGAGAACAAGTATAGAGCCCACAATAGTGGGCCAAGAGGTAAGCAATCAAATTGTCAATGTTGGCAATGTTGGCCATAGTGCACCTGCGACTAATAATATTAGTAGTCATTTTCTAGAACACAACCTTTATTTTATTACCACCTATTCTTATGATGCTCCCAACATTAGGGACATCATATACAATAATTGGATGTTTCTTAGGTTGGACTGTTTGGTATGGGATAAGCTTGGTAGTCATCCCAAATGTGTTTTAGGAAGGCAAGGTCATTGAAACAATTATTAGAGAAGGGTGACAATTTTTCTAATGCAACTGGTAGGCCCGTTGGGAACTTCAAATGTGGTAGATGTAGTGTGTGTCATTACATTCTACCAACAGGTCTAAACTTACAAGTGGCAGGTGTACTAGTTAGATTATATGGGCATTTTGACTGTTATCCAAAAAATGTGGTGTACATGGCACAGTGTGCGCAGTGTCTGGCGTTTTACGTCGGAAAAACTAGTAGAGCCTTTAGAGACAGGATTAATGAGCACCTGTCAGACGTAAGGCTAAGGAAAACCACCAATGCCCTATATAGGCACATTGAAACGTATGGTGGGCATCATTTTAAATTTTGTATATTGCAAAACATAGTCAAGGATGTACAGGGTAGGGTTTTAGATTTGCATTTAGACATTAGTGAGGTGAGGTGGCAACTTAGGTTGAATGCAACAGTTTTTCCTGGCATTGATTACATCAGTGTAGCCCCAATCTTGAAACTGAAACATGTTTTTGGGTGATTAGCCAACAATTTCACTTGTCATGTATAATGATTGTGCTTAGTTCATTATCACATACTACTTGGTGTGGGGTTTTGTGTTCATTATTTTATTATGTTTGTTATGTAATTTTTGATTTATGAAGTATTTTACTATCAATGTAGTATGCTATCATATTATTAAGTTGTTTGTGTGTGTGTGTGTGTGTGTGTGCTCAGGTTGCTTTAAGCATGATGAAAGTTTTTTAATTAACTAATTGATTAATTGATCAATGATGTCATCTTAAGCTGTATAAATTCTGGTGTGTGACCATTTTTTAACATTTGTTCTGAAGAAGTCTGAATAAAGACGAAACCTAGGTCAAATTCGATTTTGTGGTGGTTTCAGTCCTCCAGTTCCTGTTGTTGGTCCATTCATTTTTTATTTTTTAGTATAAGGATATTCTTGATTGGAGCTAACACAAATTTGCTGTAAATCCCTATCTCATCAGGTGGGTGGCCAACTGGATCACCAATAGGACGCACAAGGTCAAAATAGGTGCCTCCACCTCTGATAGCAGACCTGTCACTAGTGGTGTTCCCTAGTGATTTGTCCTGGGATCCCTACTGTTTAGCATCTACTTCTCAGAGGTTCAGGCAAAGACAAAAGGACTGTGGCTGACCAAGTTTGTACACAATTATAAGTTGGGTGCTGTCACTGACTCCACAAATGATGCTAACAAGTCTCACAGCAACAAATGACTGGTGCCAAAGTCATGGACTTAAGTTAAACACAAAAAAATATATATTATCATACCATTCAGGAAAAACATGGCCCCTATTAATTACCACATCAACGACAACCAGCTAAGCATACAACCTGTGGTGAGATGCCTGGGTACACAGGTTGACAGCAATCTCACATTTGATCATGATGTAGTGGCAGTGGTCAGAAAAGCTTTTTACTTGTTTCATCTCATAAGTAAAGGGATTGCATCCAGAAAAAAGGAGGTTATTACCTCTCTGTTCTCCCTCATTAGGCCATTAATTGAGTATAACACCCCATTTGGTATGTACCTCTCCAAACACCTGCACCAACTGGAAAGGCCACAGAAATACCTCACAAAGATAATCCATGGCCTCCAACACCTCTCCTATGCGACAGGCTGAAATTACTATCACTCTACTCGGTATTGTACAGATTGCTCAGAGATGATCTGTGTCTCGCCTACAAGACAATCTCGGACCCTTCCCTACTAGAGATGCTCCATATTTGTAAGTCTAACACCTTATGCATTACCTGCTCAAAAGCCCTAAATCTAATATGCAACATCAACAAAACTTGCTGGAGAGACAGGTTTGTCTCCCACAGGCTGCTCCATCTCTGGAATAGACTTCCTATACATGTCAAACACAGTAACTCACTGACCATCTTCAAGCGCAACCTTGATGAGTGGATGGGAAACCACACATTTGTCCCAGGGGTTCCACCTGTGTCCTTCATTGACAGGGGTGAAAGGTGCTGACTGAGGTTTCTTTTTTGGGGATAAACTCTTGGGTAGGCTTGTAAGGGCCGCAGGGCATTAGCCTTGTAACCTGCTATGATCCTATGATGCGATATTTTCGATAGAATGGCACGGTTTGTTTGAAATAATCAGGAGGGTAGACACATTTCTGATTGAGGCTGCTCCTAATAAACGAAGATTATATTTAAAATGAGCTAAAAAGAATATGTTGCCTAGTTGCATATGACTTGCTGGAATGGTTAGCTACTGGGAAATTGTTGTGGCCTAGAAAAGCAAAGTATTGCTTTTACTTCTGTGCCCCCCCCCCCCCCCACCAAGTGTAATGGCAGAGTTTGGCCAAGATATTTAATAGCATTTTTTTTGTAAATGGAGTGTTGTCCCGGTCATTAGTATCAAGTAAGTTAGGAGATTTTGCAAGTTTTCATGAGCCCCAAGAAGCGTTTTATTATTTATTTAGTTAGTTATTGTTTTAGTAGTGCTGAATAGTAGGTTGTTTAACAATTTATTAAAGGAGAGTGGTAGTCATTCTCAGGCTGGTTCTGAATGGAATATCTTGGAATACAAAGAGATTTTCACCACGAGCTATAACTAGTTAACACTGGTTACCCAAATACCATGACAGTGAAAACTGCAAATTTCGAGACAAGATAAATCCACACAGATAAATACTTCATTAGCAGCTAATTAATGTGTTTCTGAATGGAGTACTCCACTGTCATAACTGATTATAATAGTTTTCTCCCTAGCAGCCCACATATCACACTAGTATAGGCACCCCCACAACACGCACATAAATATACTCACATTCAGACACCCATGTACACACACACACACACACACACACACACACACACACACACACACACACACACACACACACACACACGCCCACATAGACACATAATCACACACATGCACACACACACACACACACACACACACACACACACACACACACACACACACACACACACACACACACACACATGACAATCCAGACATACATACACATAAATACATGCACACATATATCCATGCTGACAAATTGACTTTCCTGCAGATGTGCAGGCACACACACACATATGCTCACATAGACATACACGCACACACACACATACACACATGCCCACATTGACACATAATCACACACATGCGCAAACACATACACACACACACACGACAATCCAGACATACACACACATAAATACATGCACACCTATATCCATGCTGACAAATTGACTTTCCTGCAGACGTGCAGTCACACACACACATATGCTCACATAGACACACACGCACACACACATACACACTTGCCCACATAGACACATAATCACACACACATACACACACACACACACACACACACACACACACACACACACACACACACACACACACACACACACTCACCATTATCATTGCTGAATATACAAATGGAATTACACCTGCAGCAATTTTCTGTGTAAAACAGAGATTGTTGAGCTGAAATATGTATTTATTTAATTATATTTTACATTTGTTGAGCAGGAAAGTCTGACAGGAAATATGCCCATTTTCAGAAGATGCCCGGAGAGAAAAGCTCCAAATACAAAAAAAAAAAAAAATAAATAATAATAATAATAGTAATAATATTAAGAATAACAACAATAATAATTACAATAACAATAATAATAATAATAATAACAATAATAATAGCAATAATAATAATAATAATAATAATAATAATAATAATAATAATAATAATAATAATAATAGTAATAATAATAACAACAATAATAATAATAATACTGATAATAATAACAATAATAATAATAATAATAATAATAATAACTAATAATAATAGCAATAATAATAATAATAATAATAATAATAACAATAATAATAATAATAGCAATAATAATAATAACAATAATAATAGTAATAATAATAATAATAATAATAATAATAATAATAATAATAATAATAATAATAACAATAATAATAATAATAGCAATAATAATAATAACAGTAATAATAGCAATAATAACAATAATAATAATAGCAATAATAATAATAATAATAACAATAATAATAGCAATAATAATAATAGCAATAATAATAATAATGATAATAGCTATAATAATAATAATAATAGCAATAATAATAATAATAATACCAATAATAATAATAATGATAATAATAATCATAACAATAACAATAATAATAATGATAATAATAATAATGATAATAATAACAATAACAATAACAATAATAATAATAACAATAATAATAACAATAATAATAATAATAATAATAATACAAGGTGCAATAAAATCCAATGTACAATAATACAGGTACAAGGATTGTGGCAGTTACATTGTAGAGGTGAAAGAAAAATGTAGCTTATTTCAACAAAACATGAGAACAGACAAGGGTAGTAAAAACAGATATGCATATAATTAGCAAGCATTTGGAAAATAAATGGAAGACACCAGGACAGTATACCATTAAGCTTCCTGTAAAGATAATTATACATAAGCACTAGCAGTGTTTAATGGGGAGGTAATAGTTTAGGTGAAGTAGGCAAGTAGGGGGCATCTTGAGGGAAGAAGGTAGGGAGAATTAAGCAATTTCTATCCTATAGGGTTAAGGCAGGAGCATATCCTATGTGATCTGAAAAAGAGTTTCATTACGTTTTTAAATTCGGACATGAGTAGTTCTTGAGTTAAGTCTGGCAGGAGATTGTTCCAGTTTTTGGTGATGTAGTTGGAAAATAATGAGTCGCCAGCCATGTTGTTTGATTTAGTAGTGTGATACCCATGCACTGGCTCAGTAATCAAGGAGCCTCAGTCATCACCACTAACACCAGTGAGGGGCGTCCATATGGGGAAAGGATAATAAATACACACACAGTAAAGTACAATTTCCCTTAAGAGCACACACAGATCACAGTCAGTCTGGGGCTAGTTTCTCCCTTTCTCTCCAAGTCCCCAATAAGACTCCCCACTGGCACAGCTATAGGGTCCACATCTAAGCCTAGTGGGCAAGCTAAAACCTCCAGCACCCTCTCTCTCCAACCAGTGCTTTGTGTCCCTGCCCAAGTAGCTGACACAGGCACACTTTAGTATTATATACAACCACACAGACACTCCTGGGGAAGGCTGGCACAGATTCTCCTTTTTACCTAGACTATACAATAGTACCACTTGCCACCACCCACTAATATTTATCAGCTACTCAAAGGCCCTTATGAAAAAGTGTCCAATTATACTGTGCAATATTATTATCCAAATGGTAAGTGCAACTGAACAGTCAAGTCTTATTTGGAGTGGCTTGGCTAGTATCACTATATACATGCAATGTACTCTTAAAGTTTAAATTATCTCTACACAAAACTGCCACAGTTGAAAGGTTTAAAAATATTTAATAATAAATAATAAAAACACAAGATAATACTTCTTACTGCACAGTGCTAGTCAAGAGTTCAGAGATCACAGAGAAATACTTAAAATAATACAGTAGAAAAGTTCTGACATCAGTACAGAAAAAGACTAATCTAATCTTCCTATTTCCTAGCTATATCTAAGAGAAAACACTTCTAAAATAAACTTACATATAGAATACCAGCAGTGCTGGTGATGTTGGTTGTTCTGAAGACAAATGCTAAATGCCATAATTCTTTATGTCCTTAAATTGCTAACACAGTACCTCTAATTCGTTTCAGATTGCATCATTTCTTTCTGGGTCCCAGGCTAACAGAAACTCAGAGGTTAATAGCCCCTTTGATCTTGCAGCTGGTCAGGAAGCCAGAGCAAAAAAAGAAATCTAGCCATTCACTCTGGCCTCAAAAACAATAGGCAGAATGCCTCCCTCTAGACATCTCGGCTCCATGTTTTAGATCAAAGAATTTGACAATGCTTGACTTATCAGCTTTCTTACAGCAGAGTGCACTGTTGTTACATTTTTTTCAGTTCAACATCCAGTACAGTAGTTTCACATTTAAGAGAAAAAGCCTGTGGCTTACATTAATATTTACAAATGACAGAATTATCTACAGAATTCTATCTAGCTAGGCTGGCAGCCTTCACCTATCTTCACAAGTAGTATTTAGCAGAACTTTATCTTTAGATTGGAGTTCTCTAGATTTTGTATTAGGACTTATTAAAGATCTTAGGGCAGGAACTTTATCAAGTTTGTAGAGGATTTTATGAGCAGTAGTGAGTTGGTTATAAAGAAGCAGATAAGGAAATTCAAGCCAGTTAACATTTTTAGGATTAGACAGTGGTGAGTGCAGAAAGATGAACCACTAGCAAATCTGGCAACATGGTTGTAACAACTGGAGAGCTTATTTAGTTCAGCTTTTGCCAAGTTAGTCAGTATAGGAGAAGCATATAAGAGGGTAGTAAGTAGATGTGAGCAGGCAATGATAGTTCTGGCAGTTAGGGTATAGAGAGACATTTTTCTTCGTGTTTTTTATTGTTTTATTTATGTGCAGGTGAAATTTGAGGTTGTTGTCTATTATTACACTTTAGTAATTTTGTGCTATTACCTGGGCAGATTATAGTACCGTTGTTTGATATAACTGTAAAGGTAATTGATGGTGTCTGACAGGTGGCGGTGAACAGCAGTAATTTGGTTTTATTGGGGTTTAGCACTAAACCAAGGTTAGAGAACCATTTCTAAATGGTTTTAAATGTGGATTGGGTCATGGTCTGGAGGTCCTGTGGGGTATTGGCTGAACAGATGAGGGTGGAATCATCTGAAAATTGTATGCTTGAAGCATTTGGGGTGACTGTGGGGAGGTCATTTATTAAGATGCAAAAAAGTAATGGACCTAAGATGGAGCCTTGAGGAACTCCTACAGAAACAGGTAAGAGGGAAGTAAATGCCCCAAGATGGAGCCTTGAGGAACTTCTACAGAAACAGGTAAGAGGGAAGTAATATGCCTAAGATATAGCCTTGAAGAACTTGTATAGAAACAGGTAAGAGGGAAGCAGTAGGCCTAAGATGGAGCATTGAGGAACTCCTATAGTAACAGGTAAGAGAGAAGTAATGGGTCTAAGATGGAGCCATGAGGAACTCCTATAGTAACAGGTAAGAGGGAAGTAATGTACCTAAGATGGAGCCTCGAGGCGCTCCTATAGTAACAGGTAAGAGAGAGAAGACAGTTGGTTTTGCCACAGAACAGCCTGACGTCTGTCATGCAGGTAATGTTGGAACCACTGGATGGACTGGTGATCAAGGGATAAGTTTTTTAGAGCAATAATAAGTAGTTGTTGACTGACCATGTCAAAAGCCTTGAAGAGGTCAAGGAATAGGGCAGACAAGAATTGGGCATTATTTCTATTGGAATTAATGGTGTTAGTAAAAGAAAAGAGTGAGGTAGTGGTACTATGGTGGGCTCTGAATCCATGCTGGGAGTCTGCCAGTAGTTTGTTTTGGAGGAGAAGGAACATTAGCGATTTGTGAACGCACTTCTCCATGATCTTAGCAAAGGTGGATGATATGGCAATGGGTCTGTAGTTGGAGAATTCTGTGGATGGTCCACCCTTGTGGAGAGGTAGCACATGTGACACTTTTCAGAGTGAGGATTGATAGCTTCTTTTATAGTTCTATTCATTAAGACTGAGACATGGATAGCTATGCATTCGGCTGCTTTCTGTAGGTATTCACCTGGCAGATGGGCAGCAGCAGCAAGAGTGGCAGGTTTTACCTTATAGAAGTTGGTGGCGATGGGCTGGAGATTGAAGGCTGGGTAATTACAGGGTATTGGCTTATGTGTATTACTTATACTAGGTTTATTTTGGTGGGAAAGAAGTTGAATTGTTTCTGTAAAGAAGCAATTGAAGTTATTAGTCATGGTCTTAGGGTAGGTGTTTGTGGTATTTGTGGAAGCTGGGGTAGTGGATTTGCCTGGCTGAAGTAATGTATTGATACCTGTCCAGAATGTTTGTGGATTAGATTGGTGCTTGTGCTGTCGATAATAGAAATGCTTCTTTTTGTCCTTTAATATTGCTTTTTTTGCTTAATTTCTAAGTTGCTGGTAGAATAATTGGTCCACTGGAGATTTGGTCTGTTGCAACATATATATTGAATTCAACAGCCAATCACTTAGAACATGATGATTACAAAGCTACATTTTCAAGTGTTTTTTTTTTTTTTTTTTTTTTTTTTGGAAATGTGCATATATTAATTTTATCTCAAATCTGTCTGAACTGCACAACTATCACTTTACACCTTCCGTTACCTTTCTTCATCATGGAACAAAAGTACTTGCTCATATCCATTGGTTTATTTTTTTCTTCTTTTACATATAGTGGAGATTAAAGAAAAAAATGTTGTCCTGTACAGTTTAGTGGTTAGTGAAATCAATACCCAGTGCCTACCTTCTGGCTGCTTATTGAATATTCTACTTCATGGCCCGGGGTTCCTTCTATTCAACACTCTTCCACATCTAGGTGTGTGATTATAACTGCAAATGGCCACCTGCTGGCCTGCTGTGCTGTGTGCACATGTCATGGTGTGCAACTCAGCCAAATGGAAAGCTACCAACTCCCCACCTGACTTTTACCTTTCTGCACCAGCCAGCAGGCCAAAAAAAAAAAAAAAAACTAACAGTTTCTCATTTATTAAAAAGTACTACCCCAACTCCCTAGCTGTGCCACTGCAGTAGCATTTAAAATCTGTTCATGATTTTAGATCTTTCTTCCTGATTATTGAACTAAATGCTTGAAAAAGCATGGGGGGGGTTGCAGTGGGTTGCACTGTATGGTTCTGACAGCAAGCTGAAATGTATTAATTTCTGGAATGTTCTTTATGTATTTATTCATTCATTGTCCAGTTTCAGAGTTGCTGATCCCTGGGCTTTGTTTTAGTTCCTGTTCCTGATCCATTGCCTTATTAGGAAGGAGGGAAGTTTCTTTGCTTACCAGTGGGAGTGGGAAGCACTGAGCAGCCTTTTTGTCCGATTTGGTGAAGTTTCAGCCAGAAACTAGTAGTCCATTGGTCGTTTTGGGCCAATTCCTAGCTCCTTTCAGGCCCTGCTATAAAACACGCTAAACGTGCATTTTCCAGCTTGTACCAACTCAGCACAGATCCTCGTGGTGGCCTGCAGAGTGATCCAAGCAGCAGAGAGCTAAAAGAGTGACTTTCTACCAGATATAAGTATTTTTTGTGGCTTTCCCACTGTTATTAAGCTAGCGACTGCATTTCGCCTGTTTTACTGCTACTTTAAGTGATTTCTGCATTTTACACTGTTTATTGCACTTTAAGTTACGAATTGTTGCAAATTGTTTCTGTAGGCTACACACTAAAGTGCGCTAACCGATTTACAGCATTTATAGCATTTACTGTCTGTTTTTTCCTTGTCTCTGTAATAAAACAAAAATCTCTTGTTTTCCGCCTTACTGAACTAGAGTAGTCCAGTTTCAGAGTTGCTGATCCCTGGGCTTTGGTTTTAGTTCCTGTTACTGATCCATTGCCTTATTAGGAAGGAGGGAAGTTTCTTTGCTTACCAGTGGGAGTGGGAAGCACTGAGCGGCCATTTTGTCCGATTTGGTGAAGTTTCAGCCAGAAACTAGTAGTCCATTGGTCGTTTTGGGCCAATTTCTAGCTCCCTTCAGCCCCCTGCTATAAAACACGCTAAGCGTTAGCTGAGTTGCCACTGTTGCACACAAGAGCAGCGGTTAAACAAGGTTAAACTATTCGGCCATCTAAATTCCACTCTTCAAATTTTCCCTTAGAACTACCTTCCTCGAGCTGTACTGCTGATCTAACCAGCATATCCTATAACTGAAAAGTTCATCTCTACTTGATTCCCAAGTAGACTATTCTCTATCTGTAAAGCCTAGCACTTACTCCTACAGTACTTGCACCTTGATAAAGCACTCTTATTATAGATAGTACCCCACCAGCCTAAAACCCACTTCCCCGGAGTCCTTTGAAAGTCTCTTTATCTACTACTTCTAGTATGTCGAGGGATCAGTTGCTAGTGTCCTCTCCAGCTCAACTGGTGAACCTGGGAACATTGAGGCAATGTTACAATTGCCTCATGTACACAGACAATCCTCTCCTTCTCCCACAAAACACAAATACATGCGAGAGATGCAACTATACGGCCAAACTGGAGGCTGAGCTCTCTCAACATAGGACTGGCAAGACCAGACAGGAGGAGAAGGTAACCACACACAATACATACCCAGTCACACATGGTACCATCACAACTTCAAATCATACACATACTCACACAAAGACATACTCGGAGGCTCTGATCAAAAATTTACCAAAACAGCAGAGGCCACCAAAGCAGACACCCAAACAACTACCACCTCACGACCCAACACATGCAACACATAGACCACACAGTCAGAGTGTCAAACAGTCACAGCCCTTAAGGCCAAACAAAATGCCAGACATACTTGTCATTGGTGATTCCATAGTCAGACACACTGATGTCCCGCTCACCAGACTGAGTAAGGAGAAGGTCACAGTAAGCTGCCTGTCGGGCGCTAGAATCCGCCACATAACGCAAGCACTCAGGTCTCTCAACAGCAGGTACAAGTACGACTCAGTCATTGTCCACGCTGGTGTCAACGACCTGAGACGTACCTCCTTGGACTACATGAAAAGGGACATCGAGGAGCTCTCTGATTATGTAGCCCAGGCAGGTATGACCCTGACCTTGAGCAGTATCCTACCTTCACCTAGAATGATGCCACAATACAGTGATAAGATGATCAGCTTTAATAATTGGCTTAAATTCTGGTGTCATTCAAAGGGGATCCAATGTCTGTCTGCCTGGGATGACATGCTGGACAAGCCACGCTGCTTCAAGGGACGGCTTGCACCTGTCACCCTGGGCTTCCGGATATTGGCAAAGGCTCTTGCCACCCCATAGTGCCTTTTTTAGGCAAGGCTCAAATTCTAAACCTACCACCCTAGAACACCAAAAAGGAAAAAAACTAAGGGTAATGCTGCTCAATGCCAGAAGTCTCAATCTCAAGATGCATGCACTCGAGGCCCTCCTCAGTATGGAGAACATCGATGTCTGTGCTGTGACTGAAACCTGGTTCAAGGCTCCCGAGAGCACCCCGGCACTAACAGGTTTCACCTCATATCATGCGTTCCGGCCCCAAAATCCGGACAACACCAAGAAAGGAGGGGGGGTGTCCATATTCATAAAGGACACCCACACCTCAAGGTTGGTGGCAACGCACGATGCATCAGAGACCATCCAGGTGCAATTAACCATAGGCAAGATGGCTCTGCAATTTGTAGCATGTTACAGGCCACCCTCTCAAACTCAGGAACCTCACATGGCCTTCCTGAAAACATTGGAGGGGATAAATGTATCTCCAAACACCATCATACTAGGTGACTTCAACTACCCTAATATAGACTGGGAACACTACTCAAGCCCGAACACTCTAACCCAAAGATTCCTGGAGTTCATAAACTCAAATGCCATGGAACAACTAGTCACCATCCCCACAAGAGGAGAAAACATACTTGATCTCATCATCACGAAGATGGGATCAAAATGTTCAACACCGGAAGTATACCCCTCACTGGTGAGATCAGATCATAAACTAATCTTGCTCGAGGTCATCATACGCCCACCACCTGCAACTAAAAAAACCACAGAAAAAAACTTCTCAAAAGCCGATTTCACACTTCTAAAAACTAGTGTGGTCTCCTTTAAGGCCCCTGAGCCAGTGGTAAACATTACTCAAACCGCTGAATCACTTACAAATGCCTTCTACCAGCACCTACAGGACTGCATGGATCAGGCAATCCCAAACAAAACTAAGACTCTCTGTACCAAAGACAAGCGTCCAGTCTGGTGGACCCCAGCCATAAACAAGCTCTACAACAAAAGGAGGAAGCTACTACAAGATAGAGCAAAATCCTTGAAAGGTAAGACACCTTTGATCATTATAAGTAAAAAACTAAGAGCTCTCATAAAATCATCCAAGGCAAATTTTGAGAGAAAAATCGCCAAGGACTCTAAAGACAATCATAAGGCCTTCTTTAGCTATGTTAGAAACCTAGGAGGAAACTCCCAGATATGCTCAGAATTAATTCAAAATGATGTGAAAATTACTGAACCTACACACATTGCCAACATACTGGCTGACAGGTTCAGTGCAAACTTCTCCCCCCCTCCCCCACAAAAGGAGAGATATCTATTCCAGAGGATTGTAGCCCCCAAACATCTCCAACGCCCAGGTGAGAACTGCCCTCACTAAGGCAAAAACACAGCATCCATGGGACGGATGGTGTCCCCGGCTGTGTGCTTCACGAACTCAACGAGGAATTAAACCCACAGTTAGGACAGCTGTTTAATCTTAGCCTCACCTCAGGATACGCACCCAAGGAGTGGCGCGCCACTGTGGTCCCACTTCATAAGGCGGTGCCTCCACAGACCCTGGAAATTACCGCCCCATTAGCTTGACAAGCCTTATCTGCAAAGCCATGGAGAGGATCATAATGGAACTCATAAATAAAGACATAGGGAACTTGCAGACTTTGGATCCAACCCAGTTTGGCTTTGTCAAAGGCAGATCCTGCCTCTTAAACTTGGTTGACTTTTTGAGACAGTCACCAAGGCCATTGATGAGGAAAGGCAGTCCATACAGCCTACCTCGACCTGGCAAAGGCCTTCGACACAATACCCCACTCAGGTATCATCGAAAAACTCATCAGCTTGAATGTAAACCCATACATCACAAGATGGGTTGCAAACTGGCTAAGTGACAGAACCCACAGGGTCAGAGTTGCTGGAGCCATGTCAGACTCAAAGCCTGTCACAAGTGGTGTCCCACAGGGCTCAGTCCTGGGTCCACTCTTGTTCGGCATCTACTTTTCTGAAGTACAAGCAAACACAGGAGGGTTATGGCTGACAAAGTTTGCAGATGACTGCAAACTGGGCGCCATAGTCGAAAACACATCTGACACAGATATCCTCCAGAAGGGCCTCACAGAAACTGATAACTGGTGCCAGAGCCATGGCCTGAAATTAAACGCCAAAAAATGCATAGTCATACCCTTCGGGAAAAACAAGGTTACCCCTAGCTACCATATAGGTGGCAATCCACTGAGCACAGAAAAAGTCATCAGGGATCTGGGGACCCAGGTTGACAGTAGACTTTTGTTTGACACTCATGTTGCTAAAGTAGTTAGGAAAGCCTTCTATATCGCCCACCTGATCATGAAGGGATTCACATCTAGATCAAGGGAGGTCATCATCCCCCTGTAATCATCACTCATTAGACCTATGATTGAGTACAATGCCCCGTTCGGAATGTATCTGACCAGACACCTGCTGCAGCTTGAAAGGCCCCAAAAGTTCCTCACCAAAAGGATAAAGGGTCTCAAAAATATGTCTTATGCTGCCCGACTGAAAGAACTCCAGCTCTATTCAGTCTCATACCGCTTGCTCAGAGGTGACCTGTGCCTGACATATAAGGCCATGTTAAACCCAGATTTGATGAATATGCTTCACCTCAAAAAATCTAGATCCCTCAGAACTACAAGGGTGGGAGACTTAAACCTTGACACGGTTATAAATAGAACGTGCTGGAGGGACAGATTCATCACCCAGAGACTCCTATGCTGTGGAACAAAATCCCGGTACATGTGAGGCAGAGCACCTCGCTGGCCTTGTTCAAGAGGAATCTTGACCAATGGATGGGAGATCGCAGATATACCCCAGGGATTACTTCAGTGTCACTGCTTGACAGAGGCACAGCAAAATGATAGGCATAGTTTTTATTCAAACTAAAGGGGTGGCGAAAGCCACATAACTATGGGCTAGGCTTATAAATGCCCTTGGGCAGATAGCCTAGTATGAACCTATGAACCTATGAACCTATTTGATCACAAGGAGCCACCCAAGTGCAGACATTCATACAAGTGGTTGTAATGGATGGGCATGTGTATGTTTGTGTGTCTATATATTATTACACACTGAAAAGCTTTTATAATGTTATGATAAGCAGGGAGGATGCATGCTGTCACAAATGCAATATGTTTAGTGTAAAAAAGGGAATAGCTTATAGGGAGTATTTTGGTCATGTGGCAAAAGAGTTTTGGAGTGTTACTGTAACTTGATCTACATGTTGTATGAAACTTTTTGTGTCTTTCGGCTTTTCCCGGTTAGGGGTTGCCACAGCGGGACTCCGGTCCGCTAATGATTGGCAGTAGATTTTTACGTGCTGGCTTGCCGGGCCTAATGCACAACCTTTATCGAAGGAACACCCATTCATGCATGTCGCCACACAGAAGACGCTCTAACTGAGAATCGAATGGGCAACGTCTAACTGTGAGGCGACAACGCTACTGCAGCACCAAAACCGCAGCATTACATGTTGTATGAAACTAAAATCAGCAAAATAATTTTTTTCTGGAGAAGTAAGGAATGACACATGACACTGAAAAATTACCCAGACTAGCAAAAATGACCCAGACAGGCAAAAAAAAAATGAATCTGTGTGGCCCTCTGTTACAAATGATTGGAAAGTACAGTTGTGTAAAATCTTACCATAACAGTAGAAGACCTTTTTACTGTTGCAGTATTCTTCATAGAAGGCATGTCCTGCCCAGGACAGCCCAATGCTTGGCCAGTATGGAAAAAGCCTAAAAAAAGATCTTGTATGCACTGTACATCACATTTATGCTCCCCACACATTCAGTTTGAAGACAGATTCCCCATAAAGATTGTCACAAACATTGTCCTTTTTGTTTGGGTACTTCCCACGACTATACTTCTTGTAGTATCTGTAAGGCATCTGTGCTTAAGACACTCAAAAGGTGTTTGTCTTCTCTGTCCATTTATCTTGAAAACCAATAGCTTAAATGGTTAGCTCAGGTACTATGGCAGAATTATTTATCCCTGAGATACTCCTGCTAGGTAAAAAGAAGGCCAAGATGTCTCAGCCAGATTCTCTACCTGTCCAGCCTCCAACAGATATCCTTCTAAAAGCAGGTAATAGCACTGTAGGCCATTCATCATCTACACTGGATTCCTCTGCCATGACTCCGCTGGAGGCCAGCATGGATCCATCTTTTTGCACATCCTCTGCATTTTTTTCTTAGAAGAGACATTAACTCTAACAAATACTGGGGAATCTGAAACTTGATGAGATTCAAGAATAGAACCCAGAACTTCCTCCCTAACTAATATCTGCAGAATCCTTCTGGGACCCTCCAAGATAATCAACCATAGCTCTCCCCTTGATGTCCAGAGCAGATGCCTGCAAAGCCTCAGAGGACATGTGAAAAGATGGATCCATGACGGTCTCCTGCAGGGTTTCGGCACAGGAATTCAACTTAAAATTCCTATGGGGAATCTGCCTCCCACACTGACGTTTTCCCTTTTTGGATAACATAAACTCTAGGCAGTAAAATAAAATACAACATCAAGAAAAGTAAAAAAAAAAAAAAAAAAAAAACCCAATGGGGCACTTAGATGGTGTTGCTAAATATTCAGTACAGCAACAAAGCATTCAGACCAATTGGCAAAAATGGCATTGGAAGTGGGAGCAAAAGAAGTCCTAGGTAGTTATGTCCGTATGTCCCTTTTATGCCCTACATTCTGTGTGGGGAGCATATATGTGACGTACAGTGCATACAAGATCTATTTTAAGCTTTTTTATACTGGCTGAGCATCAGGCTACCCTGGGAAGGAAATCTCTTCCACAAAGAATACTTTAACAGTGATATAGAAGAACACCTAATGTACATTTTTAGGCTGAAGTGTCTTCAGTGTTTTTATTTATCTGAAATATAAATGTAGTGTAGTGAAAGATCCACAACCATGTTGAGGACACATACAATTATACAAAGTTTATACTGATTCTGCTAATGATAAACTATGGTTACCAGTGGCACATATAGTAAGCCTAGGAAACAGATGTATATTTTTTTACAATGCAGTAAAGATATGTTTTTTGTACAGCTCTGTAGGTGTGCATCCATTAACACCACAAGAGTTCTAATTTTGTAGATAGCACCTGGTAAAAGGGTAATGTCAGTGGAGCGACAGGTAGCCAATTCAGCTTTGGTGCAAAAAGGTGTGGGTTCTTTTTCTACACCGGGTAGATCACTTGCTGACACTGCAGTGCAGCACAAAGGGGGATGCTGCACTCCTGTGTGTGCCATCCTTCAGATGAGACATTAAACCAATGCCTCCATTTGCCTGAGTTGCTGGTAGCTCAGGTGGATGTAAAAGATCCCATGGCACCCATCAACAAGAGTAGGGGAAGCTCCCCAGTACGGTAGCCAAATGTTCTATAGTAGTATAAATACCATCTCAGGCCACCCCTGAAAAGAAGCTACTAAGCTAGTGGAATAAACCCAGTTAACAATAAATTTACACATTTCTGCCCTCATTCTGGGGTACAAAAGCATGTACACACAAACACTGACTGGTATGCTTTTGGACATTCTGCAATCACTTTTAATGGTGCCCTGCTCTCATTTTGAAAGCTGAGGGGTTGAGAGGTATTTCAGGCACTCATTAGGGCTGTACAGGGGGAAGCTGCTTATCTAAAGGCAGAGAAAGAAACAGGGGGAGAGCAAGATATCATGTCTGCCCTCTTACCCTGTGGCAAAGTCTACAACCCCGGGATGACTAGGGCTGCAACTACAGTCTTGGCTATTATCGACATAAGGAGTGTGTGGATTGTAGTGGGGTTTGAGAGGGCAGGATAAGGTTAATGGAACAAGAACACACCCTTCCTGCTGAATGCCTCTGCAGTCTGTGTACTAGTTTGAATACATTTGTTATGCTTTGTAGATACCGGCTTTAGAGAACATAGATGATGTTTGTGACACTCGCAGTAACACAGCCACTGAAAGGTAGTGGGCAGCTTTGCTCCCCACCAATTGTAACTTCCTCCCTGGACAAATTGAATCACAAATCAGTCAGTTACCTTAAGATTGAAGCTAGAAGAATCTGCCAGTACCTCAGTATTCAGAAATTATGCTAACACCAATCTATTAAAACTGAGTGATGATCTGGCTAAATTTAAAAGTCCCTTCCAATCTGATGAACATTTACTGCCCAAGTATGTGCACATGTAAATAACTGCAGAGATGCATCTGTCCCCCTCACATGTAAATGCAACACAAAATTTAAAAATAACCCTGTGTGACGGAACACTAATATGCACAGGATCTATAATAAAATTTAAAAAATTACACACAAAAATAAATTTAACTTTCAAAATAACAGTAATATTCTTGTTAAACTTGTGTACCCTGATCAAACCAACCAAAGCCAGATATGAGTTCACAACATCCACTCTGGTTAAGGATAACTACAAAATCTTCTATATCTATGTTAGAAATCTTAGAAATAATGGCCAGCACTTCACAGATCTAATAAAAAGGTATTATGTAATAGGACCCAGTGGACATAGCCAATATACTAGCAAACAAATTTAATTCAAGCTTCATCTTCCCTCTTCATTCCCAGGTCATTCATTTGCATCAATATTACCATGAAATATCCAAAAAAACAAGTTTTCAAGGTACTACCTAAGGCCAAGAACACTACTTCCATGGGGCCAGATTACATTTTGGGCTGCCTTTTGGTTAGCCTGAAACATGACTTCTCAGACCTCCTATAAAGGTTATTCAGTATCAGCTTCCAAGCAGGCTTTGTGCCAGATGAATGAAGGGCAGCAACATGTATCCCCATTGCACAAAGGTTGGGCATCAGTTGACCTGGGAAATTACAGAGCCATAAGCCTGACGAGTGTTATCTGTAAGGCTATGGAAAGGTTCATTATGGAATCAAGCACAGTACCTCATTAACCCTTTTTAAGCACAATCTGGATAACTTAATGGGAAACAGAAAATACACCCCTGGGATTCCACCTGTGTCCCTGCTGGACAAGGGCATCCAGTGCTGACTTGTCGGAGCATGGGCTAAATTCTTTGCTAGGCTTGTAAGGACAACCAAATACGAAGCACAAAAACCAGGAAATAAAACACAAATAGGATCCGAAAAGGAGCAGGTGGACACGTAATAAATCAAAAGTGCTGAAACACAGGACAAGTTTATTGAAGTGAAGCGCTTTTCGTCTGTGTAGTACACAGACTTCCTCAGACAAAGTGCATTAATCAATCACAGCTTTTGTACTATCCTTAATTCCCTGATTGCCTGTGAACAAAAGCAATTAGGGTCAGGAAATTGTAGAAACAATATTACCTACACACAAAAAAACTCTATAGTACAGGAAAGCAAAACATTATTGAAAAAATGTATTAAAAAGTAACTATAATTTAGTTACACTTTAAATGAATAAATTAATAAAGAAAAATATATAAATATAATAAAATTAAATGAATTAAAATGAACTACCTAATAAGCTGCAAGAACAATTACAAAAATACAAAAATACAAAAATGTGTTAAGAGAATGCGTTGGCCAAACACATTTCTACATGTAAAGACCATTTCTTTAAATTTATGGTTATTGACCAGTTGCTTGAAAACAAAAGAGGTGCCCCATCCCAGCTACTCCTGGAAGCTTCAGAACTGAGATGGCAGATTAGACTTAACGCATACGCTTTCCCTGGTTTAAATGAGGGCCGTTCCATTAGTTCCCTACTTAAATTGAGGAATTTACTAAGATAGTCTACATACTCTTATATAGATACTAATCTTTGAGTCAGTTTGAATGTGAAGTAAAAAGTAGTTGTATTTGCTTTGGATGTATGACCTATTTATGGACATCTATTTTCGAATACATCTTATATTCATATATACGTACTCACGTATATTTTAAATTCTTATATAAATAGATGCATATTTGAAGTGTTTCCTGTTTATCCATTTATATATGTCTTAATAGATATACAACATTAAGAATATTTAAGAAACAGTTACAGTATGTGGGGTCAAATGATTTTTGTATCCTGTACTATAGAGTTTTTTTGTGTGTAGGTAATATTGTTTCTACAATTTCCTGACCCTAATTGCTTTTGTTCACAGGCAATCAGGGAATTAAGGATAGTACAAAAGCTGTGATTGATTAATGCACTTTGTCTGAGGAAGTCTGTGTACTACACAGACCAAAAGCACTTCACTTCAATAAACTTGTCCTGTGTTTCAGCACTTTTTGGATTTATTGGCGTGTCCACCTGCTCCTTTTCGGATCCTATTTGTGTATTTGTGTTTTATTTCCAGGCTTGTAAGGACCTCAGGGCCAATAGTGTAGTAACTTCCTATGATCCGATGATCCTATTCATTATAAATAAGGACACAGGTAACCAACAAAGTCTTGACCCAAGCCATTTCAAATTTGTCAAAGGCTGTAGGTGGTATTAGTAACTGTACTTCTATGTGATTTGTGTTGGTTGGTTTGCATCCTAAAGCAGTCCTGTAATAGCCACTTTGTTGTTTGCCAAATATTTAGACATGTTTGTTACTCATAATCTACGTAAGGTAATCTGTGTGCTGTAATATATTATTGTTTTATGCTGCGGGATAACTACACATTTCTTCATTATCCTCAACACTTTGAGATTGTTCCATACCATTTACATTGTTACCATGGCTATTCAGATTGTTCCATACTATTTACATTGTTACATTTATTGGAAAGGCTCACACAGACTCTGCTACACTTTGCTGTAAGGGAAAGGTTGATTTGATTTTTATTTGTTGTATTTTATATTAGTTTATTGCCTTTTTATATTTTGAGTGCTGTGATTTGTTTTCTTTACCTTGTGTTTTGCTTGTGTTCTGCTTTTAACTGCATATTAAAACTTCAAAAGACACCACAGCTCTGTCTCTTGTGAGTCAGGCAGAAATTAGAACTGAGCAATTAAGGACTCATACATAAGACAGAAGAGGTCACTTAAGATTAATCATTTGTGAACTGAAGGGGTGGAGCTAGGAACTAAACCTTCTATTTAAGGGGTAAAATAAAACATTTCAAAGCTTTATTGGAAAGGCTCACCCAGACTCTGCTACACTTTTCTGTGAGGGAAAGGTTGGTTTGCTTTTTATTTGTTGTATTTTGTATTAGTTTATTGCATTTTTAGATTCTGAATACTGTGATTTGTTTTCTTTACCTTGTGTTTTGCTTGTGTTCTGCTTTCAACTGCATATTAAAACTTCAAAAGACCCCACAGCTCTGTCTCTTGTGAGTCAGGCAGAAATCCCCTCCCCCACCCTGTCACTGTTGTGTTCTTAAATATCACTGTCTTTCTAGCTGCCTGTCCCTTATGTTAATTTGACCATATATGTCATTTCCTCTCTGCTTTCACTGGCTTGTGTGAGTAAGCACAAACTTATCATTTTCTGAAATCACTCCCCTTCAACTATTTAAATTTATTAGCCATTCTACTGTATTCCATAGTACCAGAATACAAAAGTGATCACCCCCTTCCAATCTGTCTTGCTGTTTTAAAAATAGTGACTCTCCACTAAAACTTAACTTTTTAGACAGGTAACACTGAAGTTACCTACTTTCACATCTAACATCTCTAGTGTACACTGCAGTGTTTAAGATAAACCATTTTTTTATCTTACCTTTAAGCATCCCTGTGACTAGCATATGCTCTAATACCTGCTGGAAAGCACTAGGAAGTCTTAAACTGATACAAGCACTCAACTCTCCTTATTAATAAGAAGAAATTAATCACAGGCACTAAACAGCCTATAATTGCAAAGTACCTTGCTAAGGTAAGGGAAAACAGCTCCTGTACTTAAAAAAAAAGCACCAAACCAGGCATGTCCAAGGGTCAGCTTCCATTGATTTCTCCTGTCTACCTGGAGAATCTAGGCATACTGGGGCAATGCAGCAATTGCTTCATGTACACAGACAATCCTCTCCTCCTACCACCCAACACTACAACCTGTGAGAGATGGCAAACTGGAAGCAACGCTCTCTCCACCCATGATTGTGCTAGACAGTCAAGAGGAGAAGGTTAACACCTGCACTACACCTCAAGCAACACATAGCCCTTCTAAACTCACACCACCGACACCCACATATTGCAACACTAAATCCACATATGCAGAGGCCCTTAACTGTAACCTGCCCAAGAAACAAGGACCTCCGAACCTGAGACACAAACAAACACCAATCACAACCAAAGTGTCACATAGCTCACAAACAGGGCATCACTGCACAGGAACAGGATACCATGTGCTGCTAATGGGTGTAAGGGAACCCACGGTGGGCAGCCCAGATTGCCCCAACAGAGTCCACCAGTAGCAGGGGAAGCCCGTAGTCCAGGTACACATCCAGGACCAAGGGCTAAATGTTTTAAATGGAAGCAGTGGGGCCATGTAGCATATAGATGTCCACAGATGCCCAGAGAGGGAATGTGGGAAACAAAAGGTGAGAGAGCCAGTAAGTGGGAGTGACAAAATGCCAGCAGTAAGTTGTCTTGAAATAACAAGGTACCAAACTACCACAAAAGGTTATATCCTATCTTAGTAAATGGGAAAGAGACCATTGCTAAGAGAGACACAGCCTCTGAAGTAACCATTGTGAAGCCTGCAATGATTAAAGAGGAGCACTACTTGCTTGGGTAGTCTACTCCGGTTAGAGCTTTAGGAGGCACCCCATTCCAAATACTATTGGATAGGGTTCACCTTGGCTGGGAGGGTAGAAAAGGAAGCCAGCAAGTAGGTGTGTTTGAGGTTATCCCTGCAGATGTCCTGACAGGGAATGATTTTGATAATTTTGATAATGCAGTACCCTGTGCGCATGCAGTTACATGCAATCAGGCTTGGAGACAAGTATGTGGGAAAGGTAACCACGGGGAGACCCAAGCAGACCACACACTTACAGCCAGGACTGGTGAAGTGGTTACTTCAGGGAGGTAGCTACTCTGTAGCAGTGAGACTAAAGGTGAGCCACAGCTGCTTGTGGGTACTGATGTTCCATTGGACAGTGTGACTGCAAGGGCAGAGGTGAGTAGTAGTACCCAGGCTGACAGTGAGGTACCACTGTCAGAGAATACCAGACTTCCTGTGGAAGGGAAGCTGAGAAAGGTTACTAAGAGAGAGCTGAGACAGGCTCATCTTATAGACCCTACATTACAAGGCCTGAGGGAGGTAGCTATTGAGTAATATTCTCAAGGGAAGGGGTAATCTGTATACTGGGACAGATGGTTACTGTATAGAGAGTGGACCCATGAGGGAGGGCTAGAGGGTGAGAGAATACAGCAGTTGGTAGTTCCTAGATCCTACCATCTAGCAAGTCTAGCCATAGCCCACAATATTCCCTTTGCAGGCCATATGGGCATAAAATGTACAAAGAGATGTATTATGCAGTACTTTTATTGGGCAGGAATTTCCAGAGATGCAACAGGGTACTGCAGGACCTGTGAGCAGTGCCAAAGGGTAGGCAAAGCAGGAGACAAGGTGAGAGCTCCTTTGATGCTTTTGCCTGTGATTGAGCAGCCATTTCAGAGGGTAGCTATGGATATTGTGGGGGCTCTGAGTACCCCAAGTTACACAAGAAAAAAAGTATATCCTAGTGGTAGTAGATTATGCTACCAGGTACCATAAAACAGTGGCCCTATCCTCCACTGAGGCAGAAAAGGTGGCAAATGGTTTGTTAGAGATTTTCAGCAGGGTAGGTTTCCCAAAAGAAATACTGACTGACAGAGGTGTCAATTTCACATCAGACCTGTTGGCTTGTCTGTGGAAGCACTATGGGGTGAAGCACCTTAAAACCACCCCCTACCATCCCCAGACTTATGGTCTTGTGGAGAGGTTAAACTATGCACTAAAGACCATGTTACAGGCATTTGCAAACCAGTTTAAGAGGGAGAGGGACAAATATTTGCCCCATCTTTTGTTTGCTTACAGGGAGGTGTCCCAGTAATCCACAGCTTTTTACCCTTTGAGTTGCTGTATGGGTATAGGGTGAGGGGACCTCTAGATTTGATTCAAGATGAGTGGGGGGTGAGTGTGAATCTCACAAGGAGTCTGTTGTGGTGTATGTCCATTAACCTCTGGACAAGGCAGTCATGGTCTTGATCCAGGAGAATCTGGCAGAAGGCCAACAGCAGAAAAAGGTGTGGTATAACAGGAATTCTCAAGCTAGAGAGTATGCTGTAGGGCAGCAGGTAATGGTTCTCATTCCTGTCAGACACAACAAGCTGCAGGCAGCTTGGGAGGGACCCTTCAAGGTGGTAAGGAAGGTCACTGATGTTAACTACATGGTAGAACTGCTAGGAGGCAGGGGCAAAAAATTATACCATGTTAACATGATGAAACCTTACCATGATAGGGAGGCCTTTGTGCTGCATATTTGCAGTAGAAGACCAGAGGAGTGTGAAGAGGATCTATGGCTGCAGGGAGCCAGCCAGCCAAATCCCAAATGAATATGGTGGAGCCTAGGATTGCAGGAATATGATAGGACAGTGCAGCACTATACTGGGGTGAGCAATGCCAAGGCAGCTGGAATCTCAAGACAGTGTATGGTGTAGTGTATGCTTGGATAGACTTACCCTCTCAAGCAGTGTTTCTCAAGGATCACTTAAAAAAACTATCTTGAGTTTTCAGGGAGGGGGTATCACAAAGGGAAATACTGCCAGCCCAGCTATCTGGAATTGTATAAATAATTATATGTCATTTGTGAATATTAATATTATTGATATAGAAGTGTGACAGAAGGAGTTACTGCCAGCACAGCTATCTGGAATTCTGTAAATAATCATATGTCATTTGTGAATATCAACGTGATTCATTTGCTTGTGTTACAAATGTATTAGAATGTATGTTATGTGTATATTAAACTGCTTGTACAGAAGTATGTGTTGAACAGGGTTTGTACAGAACTGAGCCTAGACATGTGGCTACAGCGTACCCTGCTGGATTAGAACAGAAATGTATATAAACTATTGTACCTGTGTATATCCATGTTTTAACAGTGGGGGCTAGAACATAGAGGGTTAACTTGCAAAACTTCAAGAAAATATTGAAATTAAATTGTTTTATAACCATGTAATAAAATATATGGTTTCAATGCAGCAATGAGACAGGATGTCTAAAACCAGGGTGCCTTCTGCATTGTTTTCTAAGTGTTTTATTGTTTTATGTCTTGCAGCAGTTGTAAAGATCTGAGAGATATGTATTTTTCACCGGGAGATGCTAAAATGCTGGCAGTTTCTAGCAATTGTTGTCACCTGGGATAGTCAGATACAAACATGATGTCATCCTGCAAGTATCCCAGCAGCAATATTTGAGATATTAATTTAAGAACTCTCTGAGAGAGAGAGAGAGAGAGAGAGAGAGAGAGAGACTGTGCAGTTTGTATTTTGTCTTTGACCTGGAACATCCACTCAACACTTCTGTCTGCTTGTTGTTCTGTAAGTAAGTTTTTAGGGCATAGTAACTGTTTTAGATTCTGATAGGAATATAGTAAAGTATAGCTCAGATGTTTTCTTTATTTATTTGAGACTGTCCCGCAATGTTGTTTTAAATATTTCCTATGATTTTGAACTCTGATGTAACTGATTCCTTACTGAGTATTGTCTTTTTTTTATTATTTATTATTAAATATATTTAAACCTATCTTTGTGGCTGATATTTGTAAGACATATTTAAGCTCTTAGTGTACTTGCATATCTATTTGGTGACACTGTGGGCCACTCCTAATAACCTTGTCTCTTGGTCATACTAACATTTGGATTAACGGTAACATTGATCCTTGGTTTCCTTAATAATGACATTTCCTCAGATTCTGCAAGCCCTGCACAGCATGCAGGACTAGTGCAGGAGCTCCAGCAGGCAATATGTCTGCCGTGTGATCCAGGAATAACCTGTAGGGACATGCACAAGTGCTCCTGCACTAGTCCTGCACAGACTCAGCTCCTGTATGCAAATTACCCAATTTGCAGGAGAAGTCCATGCAAATGAGATGAATTTGTGATCCAGGAAGCTGGAAACCTGCCATGCTGGACTAGTGTAATCTGCAGAAGTGTACTCCACCAGTAACGGAGTGCATTTCTGCAAATTACAAAATGGAGCCATGACAGCTCCAAATAAAAGGTGGATATCAAGTAGAAAGCATGCCAATGGCCAACTATAAGGCCATTGGCATGGAAAATATTTGCAAAAATAAAAAAACTATTTTTTTTGCTGACCTTGGCTGTTTAAGAGTAGGGCAGTGGTGCGTAAATGGGATCGGGTGTAAAATAAGAAAAAAAACATAAAATAAGCATTCTAACCAAAATCACTATTTTGCCATTATACTCAATGGCAGGCAGAAGACAACATGGCCAGTGAGTAGTGGTTGCTTAGGGGGAAGCTCAGTGTGGGACATGTAACTATGCATTAGCAGGCAATTCTATACAAATGAGAGGAATGATACTGAATCCCAGATTTCCCCTGCATGCTAGTCAGCACCCAACAGTGTAAGAGCAGGAATATCTTGGTGCAACTCTAGGAGTTAGCTGACATCATGGGGGGGGTGTCAGGCATACTGTAAGTGGATTTGAGCCCTGTGGCTCAGATTTGCTCTTAGATTAGCAGAGGTAAGCAAGTGGGTGTGTCTGAGGCTGCCTAGCACTCTGTATATTGCCTAAGCGGGTGTGCGCACCATGCACTGGGCTTTAAATGGAAAAAAAAGTAAACCAGGAAATAGCAGCTCTGTGCACATATGAGCACTGTGTTTGTGTGGTGTGCCAACGAGCTTAAACAGGAAGGCAATGGGAAGGGAAAACAGCAGTAGGAAGGTAATCTAGGAGAACTAGCATAGCTGGCAGGTGAAATGTATCAGAATCAGCCAATTACACAGGCAGCAGCCCAGCCGAGCCCAGAACACTACTATAAACTATGCAAACACCTTTCCCTCTGATTTTTCCCATACTCTTCACAAGCGGGGAACTTTTAACAAACAAAACAACAAAATGATAGGGGCTGCAATAGCTATCATACAACAACATGTGGAAGAGGCTGAGGGTGGTGAGGATGTGAATGCTGTCTACCAACCCAAAGTGAGGAGATGGAGAAGAGTGTACAGACCCATGGTAACCTACCAGGGGCTACATGAGCTGGAGATAGTGGAGCACTATAGGGTGGACAGGGACCTCCTACAGCAAATTGTTGAGTTGTGCCAGCCACGCCTGACACACAGAACTAACAGAGGGGAACCCATCCCAGTGGATACCAAGGTATGTGTAGGCCTAAGAATACTAGCTACAGGTACCTTCCAAAGGCCAACTGGGGATATGATGGGGATCTCACAGGCATCAGCATCCAGGGTACTCCACCATTTCCTGGATGCCATGTCAGCACATGCCGGTGAGCACGTATATTTTCCCAACCCTCGTAAGGCATTGGCCAGTAATATGCATCTGTTCCACCAAATAGTAGAATACCCTGAGGTATTGTGTGCTGTAGACTGCACTCACATATGCATCAAAGCACCACCCGGTGAGCAGGGTAGGGTCTACATCAATCACAAGGGCTTCCTCTCCATCAACTGCCAGGTCATGTACGATGCCCAGGGCATAATAATGAATGTGTGTGCTGGCTGCCCTGGAAGCTATCATAATTCCCACATCTGGCATCTGATGTAGCTGTACCAGAGATTTGCCAGTGGGGACATCACTTACGGTCACCTAGTGGGGGATGCTGGTTATGCACTGGAGCCATGGCTGATGACACCCATCTCCTAACTCCCATTCCACTATACTCTCTTACTTATTCTTATTGCTCCAAAGATCCAGAACTAGCAGACTCCAAGCATGTAAATACTGTAATCATCTGAAAAAAAAATTTTCACTTGTAACTTTTATTGCATTGTATTACTGATGGAGCTTTTTCTCACCTTGTATTTTAACCTTCATTGTATTGTATGTCACTTTGTAACCTGATTTGTACTTTAACCTTTACTGTATTAATTGCTGATTGCTTTGTAACCTGATTTGTACTTTAACCTTTATTGTATTAATTGCTGATGGAGCTTTTCTCCCCTTGTATTTTAATCTTTATTGTATTGTATTGCTTATGGAGCTTTTCTCCCCGCACCTCCATTGAAAATGAGCACTTCTTGGCCCAGTGGACTTCCCCGGTAATCAAACTGATAATAAATAATAAATAAATAAAATAAATGCACACACACCCAAACAAGCACTCCATAATGAGGCACACGCACAGACCAGAATTATAATAGAGCATGTGTTTGGGATGCTCAAGTCACGGTTATGGTGCCTGGACACATCTAGTGGAGCCTTGCAGTACTCACCAGCTACATGTACCCAAATTGTCATCATATGTGCCATGCTACAAAATATAATCCTGTGGAAACAGCTGCAGCAGGAACAGCATGGGGCAGGGCCATACAGCCCCCCACCATTGCCAAAGCCTGTACAGGCATAGAGAGACTCAGAGGAGGAACAACCTGAGCCTGCCCCAGTAGGCAGAAGGAGGCATGCCCAGTATGCCCTGGCCTTGGCAAAGAGGCAACGCATAGCACATACAATGCCACAGGAGGGACCTAGGAAATTACACCTCTCTCTGACTCGCACATACAGTAAAAGGGATCCCAAACATGACATTACCTGTGCTCAACCATGTGTAGGGAGTGTACTATGTGCATTCGACATAGGCAGCCCTTCAGCACCACCATCAATACTGGCACACCCATAAGGTAAGTCACTCAACCTACCAATTGCCGAATGTAGCAGCATGTGTTGTTACCTGTATCTATGGTATGGATGTGAGCATGCAAGGCAATTGGGTGGCTGAATGTGATGCCAGCAGATAGTAGACACCTAAAGTGGCAGCATGAGACCTGTAACAAATACGGGTGTCATCATAGTAGCCAGTACTACACATGGTAACAAAACCCACTGCAGGAAATGGACTGGGCCACATACTCAACAACAGTCACAGTCAGCAGGACAGGTGTAGACAAACACATACAAAGGTTGTGCTAAGGCCACTGAATGATGCTTATGTGTAACCTCCCCCCAGGCCTACACAGACAGGCTACATCAGGTCAGGCAGTAAGATGTTAGTTCTGAAGGGTAGGAAGAAACTAATATTTAGGGCAATGAAATGTAGGACCTGTAGTATACTGACATGCCTCTAGTCAGCATGATAGATTAGAAAACAGAATGAAATGGACTACCTGACATACCAGTGCAGTCATAGCAAATGTGTACAAGTGTCAGGTATGCCCCCCAATCCTGTGTAGCAATGTAGAAACAGTCATGTGTGCCCCGCATATCCTATGTAGACAGTAGTAACAGTCAGGTGTGCCGCCCAATCCTATGTAGACATGTTGTAACCGTGAGGTGTGCCACCCCAACACTTCTTAGACATGTAGTAACAGTCAGGTGTGTCCCCCAATCCTATGTAGAAATGTAGTACTGGTCTGGTGTGACCCCAATCCAATGTACACATGTTGTAACAGTCAGGTGTGTACCCACCCAATCCTATGTAGAAATGTAGTAACAGTCAGGTGAGTCCCACAATCCTATGTAGCAATATAGAAACAGTCAGGTGTGCCCCCATATCCTATCTAGACATGTAGTAACAGTCAGGTGTGCCTTCCATTCCTATGTAGAAATGTAGTAACATGTATGTGTAGGTATAATCCCAGTGGAGCACAGATGCCCAGAGATGGCCAAGGTAGCAGAATATATTGTAGCATTTGCACAATATGCAGGTATGTGTGTGTTAGGTTGGTGTGTGTTTCATATTGTGTGAGAGTGGTGAGTATGTATGCATGTTGAGGTATGGCCTGGTGGCCATTGCCCACTACTGCTGATGACAGGGCCAAGTCCTCACAACTGCAGTGCCAAAGACAATTCCCGCCAGTATAACACATACTAGCAGTAAACCATTGTAAATGTATGGTGATAATATGTGTCACCATCTGAACGATTAACATGGCATGGCTGTAGGGCTAGATATACAAGCAGTACACAGGGGAAAGTACCCAGACATACAGTATATAATGTATAACTGAAATGGACACACTCTTGGAATTGTACATACAGGTATGCCTCACATTATCTGGGCCTGTAGTAGGGGATACCGGTGAGTCTGACTGAACACTTGCAGATCACAAAGGTGGTAGGACTGATGTATTGAGAAACAGCTGATGCATCTGCACATGTCAGCATAACTGGAATGCCCCATGCATATCTGTGCATCAGATGCAAGTAGTGTCCATAGCACACATGCACCCAGCTCACCCAAACACCACCCACAGGTACCTTTCTGGTCATATTCCTGCTGTGAGGAATGGGTACAATATGACCCCACCTGTATATGGCAATAGCAAAGGAATTCAGCATGCAGTGTACCTGCACTGCCTGCACCTGCACCTGCACTGCAAGGGCAGCATGGAATTTGCAATGTCCGACACACAGCTGTGTGCACACACTATCCCTGGCTGCAAACACATAAGTGGGTGGCTACATACCTGCCTGTACAACACAAAAGGGGTAATGTCCTGACTCATGGCCCCTGCCCCCAGGTAATCTGTGTGAATCTGTACAGCTGTGAGGTATTGCCACAGCAAGATTAGGCTATACTGTCATGTTGATGGATGTACAAGTACGGGATCCTCTGCCAGCACTGTACCAAGGTGCTGTGCTGGATACACACACCCAGCAGCAAGTGTCTGCAGCTCTACCTCCAGAATGGCATAACTTACCATGAATATATAGGCATCTGTCCACAATACCGGACACAGTTGCAGTCACTATTGTCCCTCAGGACATCACTGTGAGCAAGAATGTCACCTGACTGTACATGAGGACATAAAACATCACAGTGTATAACAGTACACATGGCTGAATATCTCTGCTAACAGCAGTATGTGTGTGTGTGTGTGTGTGTGTGTGTGTGTGTGTGTGTGTGTGTGTGTGTGTGTGTCTGTAAGGAGTAATGCTTTTTAAGTTAGTCACACTCACTACAATTCAAATGCCCTACTTTGCCAAGGCTGCTGATGTTATTCACTGTGAAATATACCTTTGGGAAAGTTGTAGCTCTGTAATCTCCATGGCGCGTCCTATAACTCCATACTGCTGTAGTGTGATAAACTAGTTAGGTAGGAGTTCTAATCCCAGGCATGGCAACTGTGTGTGTGTGTGTGTGTGTGTGTGTGTGTGTGTGTGTGTGTGTGTGTGTGTGTGTGTGTGTGTGTGTGTCTGTCTGTGTAGGGACAATGCTTTTTAGGCTAGGCACACTCATTAAAATTCAGATGCCCTACTTGAGCAAGGCTGCTGATGTCATTCACTGTGAAATACACCTTTGGGAAACATGTAGCCAAGTAATCCCTGTGGTGTGTCCTATAACTGCATACTGATGTAGATGTGGTAAACTAGTTAGGTAGGAGTTCTAATCCCAGGCATGGCAACTGTGTGTGTGTGTGTGTGTGTGTGTGTGTGTGTGTGTGTGTGTGTGTGTGTGTGTGTGTGTGTGTGTGTGTGTAGGAAGCAATGCTTTTTAGGCTAGTCATGCTCACTACAATTCAAATGCCCTACTTTGCAATGCTGCTGATGTCATTCACTGTGAAATACAACTTTGGGAAAGGTGTTGCCCAGTAATCTCTGTGACATGTCCTATAACTGCGTACTGCTGTAGTGTGATAAACTAGTTAGGTAGGAGCTCTAATTCCAGACATGGCAACTGTGCATGTCTCTGTCTGTGTAGGGAGCAATGCTTTTTAGGCTACTCATGCTCACTACAATTCAAATGTTGTACTTTGGCAACGCTGCTGATGTCATTCGTTGTGAAATACACCTTTGGGAAAGGTGTAGCCCTGTAATGTCCATGGCGCATCCTGTAACAGCGTAATGCTCTAGTGTGATATAGAACTCTAGTAGGGGTTCTAGTCCCACACATGGCAAGTGTAGATGTTTGTGTGTGTGTTACTTTGTTTGTGTAGGGAGCAATGCTTTTTAGGCCAGTCACACTCACTACAATTCAAATGCCCTACTTTGGCAAGCCTGCTGATGTCATTCACTGTGAAATTGACCTTTGTGGAAGGAGTACTCCAAAAATCCTATAACTGCGTAATGTTGTAGTGTAATAAACTAGTTAGGTAGGAGTTCTAATCCCAGACATGGCAGGTGTGTGTGTGTGTGTGTGTGTGTGTGTATGTGTCTGTGGTTGTCATTCATATCCTGTGAGGAAGTAGCTGTGAGTGTGTAACAACTGGAGTCATTGTGGAGTGGGTTTTGCAAATTTCTTATATGGTGGCCGTAGTATATGTCACAATGTCCACCTTACAGGGATAACAGATGTGAAATAGCTGAGAGGCTGGGGTGCAAATCCATACCCCTACATATGACATCAAAGTCTGGAGAACAAAGTTAGAAACCCTTGTATTACCCAGAGAACACTCACAACCCATGTCTCATACACAAACACACTTGCCTAGGCAACAACTGCTATGCTGGCAGTAACCTGCATATCGCCCACAGATAGTAACCATGGTGTGATTGCAGTGGACTACAGAGGACATGGCACCCTGTCCATCAGTCCAATAGGGATGTACATGCAGACAGTGCACCTTCACTATGTTCCCCACTGGACACCTGCAACACCTGTGGTGTCATCAAATGTGACCCACAAAGGACATACAATGCCTTAAACACATACCCTGTATGGACAGATGCCACTGACACCAGGGAATACCTGTATCATGCTATCAATGTAGGTGCAGGGTCAACCTGCTGTCCATTACCAGTTCCTGTCACATGAGGCCAGGACTGGCACATCTGATGATAATCTGTGTACACAACATGGGCCAGACACCCCAGGTACAGTTCCACATGTCACTGTACATGCATGTGACATGTGTGCATATCTCAGACACCATCCGTGTAATGGACCTAAGAACACATACATGGCAAGCAATGCACAGCAATGGCCACACACAATAGTTACCCAGGTGACTGGATGGTGAATACAATATCCACCTGTGTGGGACAATCCAGATACTACACCCCTGAGCCACATTGCAGACCATTGTCATGAGGCCTGATGCCAAGGTATACCCATCACCTAGCCTTGTATAGCTGTCTGGCACAGCCAACCACTACACACCCATGAAGCAATGTCAGTATTGGCACCCTGAGACTGTGTGTGTGGTGTATGATGCTTATGACAACATTCACACTCACAACCCCCATTGGCATACTGAAGCATGCTGTCTGATGTCAGACACCTCCACATAGCCTTTGCCCGTATAACATCTGGGTAACCCCTGTTGTGCATGTGATACCTGCACAGTACTGTGTTGTGTCAATCTAACTAGTGATGAGTTGTATTCCTGACCCTGCCAAGTCTGTCAATGTGTGTGGGTCCCTGTGAGAGTGTGGCTGTGTTGATGCTGACACCTGTTTATGTAGACAGGCACGTGTACTGCACCTACAGTATAGCTACCATATCACTGTTGCAGATATCACTCACCATCACATATACGTTTGGAGAGCTCCTCAACATGTAACCTGTGTGGTACATCCAGTAACTGCATAGACATGTGATAGCAATGCATAGTCAGTCAGGAGTTTGATACCCTGTACTGGTAGGTGTGTGACACAAACATGCTTAGGTTTTACTCTTCCACCCCTCCCTGACTTATCTTTGTCTCTGTCTGCCTCTCTCACTCCTTCCCTGGTGGATGTGGAGACTTACACCAGCTTTACTTAGGCAGCAGCATGTGTTTTGTAAGTGATGTTCATGATCAGCTGATGGCCTCTGCATGAATTGCAACCCTCCTCTCGCTGATTGCATGTGGAACAGCTGTGGTAACATTCCCATAGCCAATTGCATGGAAACACACTCCAATATCTAGGAACACCATGTTGGTGTTGGGCCTTTTCATTTACTGTGAGCAGGACCTAGATCTGTTGTTTGGCAAACATCATCACAGGTAGATTGGGGATTTACCTCTAACAACAGACACTGTGGAAACAGGCCAACACACAGGAGGAGGATGTGCCTGACATGACTACAGAATGTAAATGTTGCTAGTCTGCATTTGGAGTAATGTTGGTTTAACAGGGTGTGTGTGGATATGGCTGTTCTACATGTTTTAATACCTATTATGACTATGTGCTATGTTACTGAGGAAACCCCCATCTGTAGGGTCATCTGCAGACTGGACAGTGTGTGGTGGCTTTTGTTTCTTGTGTTACCCACAGACCACCTATCTGCGAACTGTAGAAGCATAGTGTGAGGATTGCAGACAGTACATGGTGACAGATATGAGAGTTACTGACCTCATATCCTTCATAGGATATATGTTGCAACAAACCCTGTTACAACAGTAAATGTATGAAGTTATCACAGCAACATGTCAATATTGGCCCTGTGTTTGTGCCACCAGCCACAACTCTGTCAACCTGTGTATGAAAACAAAATTACCACTGACTCTAAAGACAACCACAAAGCATTCTATGTCAAGAATCTCAATGGCAACACTTAGATCTGCTCTGAGTTACAGAACAATGGCACTAAATATACAGAACCAAGTGATATTGTCAAAATCCTGGCAGATAGGTTTAGTGCTAACTTTACCTCCCTCTCACCCCCTAGAGGGCCCATCTCTATACCGGAAGAATGCACAGTTCCTGTAATCACGGCTGCACAGGTAAAACGCACACTCTCCAAAGCCAAGAACACAGCATCCATGGGACCTGACAATATCCCAGGCTGCATTCTACATGAACTACAGAATGAACTGACATCCTACCTAAGTACCATGTTCAGTCATAGCCTCACCTGAGTCTTTGCGCCCACTGAATGGTGCACCATGAAGGTTATCCCACTCCACAAAGGTGGAGCCATGACGGACCCCAGGAACTACTGCACTGTTAGCCTGACAAGCCTGGTCTGAAGGCCATGGGACGTATCATCATGGAACTCATAAACAAAGACATTGGTAACCTCCAAACTCTGGACCCTACCCAGTTCAGATTTGTAAAAGGCAGATCATGTCTCCTAAACCTGATTGACTTCTTTGAAGCAGTCACCAAAGCCATAGATGAGGGTAAGGTGGTTCACACAGGTTATCTAGATCTTACCAAGGCTTTTGACACCATCCCCCACTCTGGAATTATAGATAAGCTCACTAAACTAGGTATAAATCCCCTATGTCACAAGATGGGTTGTCAGCTGGCTCACGGACATAACCCACACTGTGAAAGTAGCAGACTCCAAATCCAACTTCAGACCAGTGACAAGTGGAGTACCACAGGGTTCAGTCCTGGGTCCTCTCCTGTTTGGTATCTAGAAGGTCTTTGGCTAACAATCTGCAAACTAGGAGCCATAATCGAAACTCCTAATGATGTGGAGATACTACAAAAGGGCCTCACTGAGACAGATGCCTGGTGTCAAAGCCATGGCCTGAAGCTCAATGCCAAAAAGTGTATTGTCATCCCCTTTGGTAAAAACTCTGTACCCATGAACTACCACATAGTTGGTAGTCTACTTAATGACGAAAATGTGATAAGAGACCTTGGGACACAGGTGGACAGTAGTCTCTCCTTTGATAATCACAGTGCCACAGTGGTCAGGAAATCCTTCTACATGGCTCACCTCATCGCAAAAGGTTTCTCATCCAGAAAAAAAGAGGTCATTCTTCCCCTCTACTCATCACTCATTAGACCCATTATAGAGTACAACGCTCCTTTTGGCATGTACCTCACAAGACATCTACAACAACTGGAAAGGTCACAGAAATATCTCACAAAGAGGATTACTGGCCTCAAACAGATGCCCTACGCAGACTGTCTCAAAAAACTCCATCTTTACTCAGTCGCATATCGCCTACTCAGAGGCGATCTCTGCCTAACATACAAAGCTATGTCAAACCCAGAACTGTTGGACATGCTCCACTTAAAAAAATCCCAATCCCTCCAAGCTACAAGCTCTAGGGACACAAACCTTATCACCACAATAAACATAACATGCTGGAGGGATAGATTCCTGTCCCAGAGACTTCCCATACTCTGGAATAGACTACCTATTTATGTCAAACAGACCTCCTCATTAGCACTCTTCAAGAAAAATCTTGATGATTGGATGGGAGATAGGAAATTCACCCTGGGGATCACTTCTGTGGCTCTGCTTGACAGGAGCACAGGAAAATAATTTTCTTGGGTGGCGAAAGCCAGGGTACATTTTTGGCTAGGCTTATATAGGTGCTAGGGCCAATAGCCTAGTACCTTCCTAGGAACCTATGAACATATGTCATGCAGTAAGAGGTGCATATGTCCCGTACACCATAATGTATTGACATCATATCTGATAACAAACCAGTGGGATATCAGACTGCGACACGTGTTATTTATAGTAGGGGTTCTCTTTGAGGATATAACCTGGGCATACTGTGGTTGTGTGTACAGTACTGAGGTCTTTGTACTTATGGTGATTGTTGGCAGTGTGTGTTTTCTGAATATGTACCTTGGCCTGTGTACAGACTATGGTAGATGTCATTGTTCTTGGTCCTGTTCTATCTGATGTTACATGTGTCTCCACTGTAATGTTACCCTATCGGCTTACATGTTTGTAGGGCCAAACACACATGTGTACTATACCATAGACAGGCATCAGACCACACTGTGTTGTGGTCCAGTATATTTAGGGTTAGTGTGTGAGTGGCACATAGGAGGATGCTGTTGATCAGATAGTCCATATACTGTAATATTACGCTGGCTACCATATGTGGTTGTATTCACATTGGTTGTGGTTATGCACTTTCACACAGGTGTCTGTTACTCTGTGCTGTGACATGTCTGTAGAGCCTGCTATATATGCAGGTACATGTGTATTCCCCCATAAGAAATGTAGGCCAGTGTTGTGGCAGTCTGCCTGTGGCCTGCACAGTGCTTTGTTACATGACTGACAGCTTAGTGTACTTACCCAGTTATGTCCAGATACTTGCCAGATGTACTGCTGCCAGGCCACCAGAACAGTCATGTATGTCAGACAAAGCAGTGGGATGCTGTACAGATGTATGTCATGGACTAGTGGGTAGTATGTGGCCATGGCACCTCTGTACCAGCCATTATTATGTGGCAGGACAGACAGGGGTGTGTGAATACATAACCTATGGGGGCAAATATATACCAGTATTTACATGTTATACCCATTTACATGGCTGTTAACATCCACATTGTCAGGCTTGGTCTACATGTTCTGCACTAAGGGGTTCTGTGTATACCTCTGGACTGACCAGAGTGTGTCAGACTGTCCACATTTATTGGCCACATCTCTGCTGCAGTCCACAGGATCAGTACTGTGCTAGCAGTGGTACTGTACTATCATGTCCTTAGGATGTCTATCAGTACCCAGTGGTGCACATGTTAAAAGCAGATGTGACCTCCCACACACATGTCTGTGAAGAACAACCCCTATCACAGTAGCAATAGTCTACATATATACCTGCACTACATACCTGACATCCCCTTGCACTAAGAGGTTGGGATTATTGGGGCTGAGGTAGGGCTCCACTCCATGTTCAGGATATATGGTGGACATATATGTATATATAATTATCCATATATCTGTATAGATATATACACATATACATATCGACATACATAGATGGATATATATATATATATATATATATATATATATATATATATATATATATATAAACACTCGGATATATACATATACACAGCAATATATGTCTACAGATATATAGATAGAGATACATATGCACATATACTTATGGATATCTACATATATATTGACAGTAATACTTATATCAGAATAGATATGTATGGACATATAGTCATAGATATATACAGATATATCTACATAAATAGGTATATCTGTACACATAAGATGTGCAAACATATATAGCTATATATACATATGTCTCTCTCTCTCTCTCTCTCTCTCTCTATATATATATATATATATATATATATATATATATATACACACACATATATGAACATATGAAGAGATGTACACATGGCCATATATATGTTGCACTATACAGATTTGTATACAGACATATGCATGAATATACATGTGTATGTATATGTAGACATATACCAACCTATTATATGTATATATCCATATTCCTGTCATGTGTAAGCCTCACTGTTGTGTATACTCTCCCAGACATATCTCACCGCATGTACCTGCTATGTGTACATTATATTAAAACAACATATGTGATGCAACAGTCATATTAATAACAAGCACTACACAATTGTGGTAGTAAAGGCAACTGTTCAATACTAAGTAATATGTGTATTGACAGATATATTGGAAAAGCAACAGCTGTCTTCACTGTGGTCATGGCATAGTGGTTAAGTGTTCTGACTTTAGTGTACAGGGTCCTAGGTTCAGGACCTGCAAGGGCTGTTCATTTTGTTGCTGGGCAGAACAAGGTCTATTGGATACAGAGTGGTTAAGGCAGTTTTGAGCAGCTTTAAGTGTGTTGGCTTAGGTTTGTGTGAAGCTAAACAGTGCTAAGCTTTGAGTAAATGTATGGGTGCTTACACAGTGTAGGCTTCACTCACCAGTGCACAAATCAGCTTAGCTGTTATATTACAACACTGTTGATACCTGCTAAGCATGGCTTAGCCCTGGTAACCAGTTCATACCTCCCAGTCTGATAACATAGCAGGGTGATGACATCTGTAATAAGTGTATGTAATGCCATGTAAAATACATGTGCCTATGTGCTGTTATTACAGTAGCAAGGGGTGTGAGTGTCATGTCCGGGACACAGATGTATATGAGGCCTGTACAGCACTGTTATCTGTGTGACTTTGTTACATACAGGGGTAGTAGTCCAGGGTACATGCTGTCACACTGGCATGTAGTGTATGATGGCGGTACTACTGTTGACAGTGCCTACCCATGCAAGAGTAGAGTGCTAAATGTAGTACTGACAACAGCCACACTTGCAGGCACAGCTGGACTCTGAGGCCTCCATGTTGTATCTCTGGTGTGTTAGTTGTGTCACAGTATATAACCCCTACTGGGTAATGATCAGACATGTGGAATGTAACTGTAGACTACCGTCTGTACAGCACATTATAGCTAGGGCTCCTGACATGTAGTTATGACATACATATTGTTGTCAAATGTCTGTCTGTCTGTCTACACATTCATCCTATGGCATAGCTACTTGCCAAGCGGATGACTGTCAGTCCCTGTACAGATGTGCAGATGGCAGGTATCCCACTGGGGTATGTACAGGCATCCTAAGCTTGATTGATACTGACATGTCTGCCCAGCTGTGTAAGAACTGGCACATAGTGGAGATAACACCCTGTATGAACCACATGCCATGGGTACCTCCACTACACTACCACAGTCAACTGAACATGCTTGGGTACAGGTCTCCATCACAGACACTAACTATGTGTTATAATGCATGTTGCATGCATGTCAACTTGATCATCTCAGTGGCCATGTGCAGGAGGCACCTAACAGAATGGCTGATGCATGTCACTTCCACCCTGATGGTCACCACAGTAGTTTCTGTCGATGGCTTGCTTGCTGCCACATGGTAGGTGGCAGGATACCACTGTACACAAAATCCCTGCACAACACATCTCATCTTGGACAATAGCTATGTACACAGCTATGACCACCTGCAGAGATGCACCCCAGTACTGACACATGTGTACGTGTGCATGAGTGAGTATAGCAGTGTCTGTGTGTTAGCACACCTGTACATAGGAATTCCATGAGGGCCTTCACAACCACCACAACACCCATTTCCATAGCCAGCTGTGGCTGCTGCTGTATGGGATATCACATGTATCCTGTTACGCTCCTCTCCATACCAGCTACACGAGCCTTGCAATACCATCACAACAGTGTTGTACAAATGGGTTGATAGGCATGGGATACCCATTGTGTTCTGGCAAGTGTGGGTATGTGTGCATGTCCGTTTATCTGAAGGGTACAGCATTCCGAGGCCACATACATCTATTACAATATCCATTGCCACATGGTAGTACAGATATTGTTGTTGCTTCCCATTGGTGAGGCATGACAATGCAACACCCTGCTATGCATGTGACATGTGCATCAGATACATATCCCTGTAGTACCACTGTTGGGATCTACAATGGATTGTATCTCAGTCATGGCCAATGTGTGATGGTGGGTATATCAGAGTGTCATCATGGGTGTCAGGGAGTACAATATCCACTGGGGGATGTGGCTGCTGTGTAAACTGTCATTACACCAAGGTACACCCAGTATATGTCCCACGTACCATGTTATGGTTACCACTGTCACCATCAACCATACAGGTAACTGATACCACATTCCAGAACAGTTATGCATATGCTGTGTGCAGCCTACCTGTAACACATATGAAACATGGTTAAGTTAGTTAGCAGCGATAGGCCCTGGTCTCTTGGATGTGTGTCTGCCTATTATGTGTCTGTTAATGTGTATATGAAGGTATGTCACACTATGTATTGTTCATATACACCCATTACATCCCCCATTAGCATACTGTACATGTCTGGGGATGTTCTGCATGTAACATGTAACCTGGGACACACCTCACCCTAAATACTGAGTGCAATGTAAGCCACACACTTCAGTATCACTACATACCTAGGTTGGGGTCTAGCCCCAGTGTTGCCCAGTAACAGTGTGCGTGTATGTGGATGGGTCTACATCAGGTTGCAGGGTATACATGCCCCAGCGGGTCACCTGTCCATGTGGCACAGGCAATAACTGTTATACTAACCTGTGGCATGTTCAACTGTACCCCAGATATGTCACAGCCATGGTATCACCACAGTGCCATACCCTGTTGTGGAATATGACTGCAGACCATCCTCATGCTGATGCATGTACACCCACAACACAAATGGATAACATTATAGAGACCACAATCAACCAGTGTTACTAACAGCTATAATGCATCTTTGCTGGATGGCTACACTACCTGACATATATGCATTACACTTTACTCCTTACAACATGTTACACTGCAGTACTGTTGTACACTGCAGTACAGTCACCGTGTGCATCAGAACCATATTAGACTGTCCCAGCACTGATGGTATGGATGACAGGGATGTGGCACAGGTATCATCATATGCATAGGGAATCCTCATGCTGACACATGTACACCTACAGCACAAATGGATAACATTATAGAGACCTCAATCAACCAGTGTTACTAACCGCCATAATGCATCATTGCTGGATGGCTACACTACCTGACATATATGCATTACACTTTAGTCCTAACAACATGTTACACTGCAGTACTGTGGTACACTGTAGTACAGTCACTGTGTGCATCAGAACCTTATTAGCCTGTCCCTGCATTGATGGTATTTATGACAGGGATGTGGCACAGGTATCATCATATGCACAGGCTATGTTGTTGGTTTTCCAGAGGCCGAGGATGGGCCATACATTTGACACCATGTGTGTGGGTGAGGGATGAACTGAGGTGAGCTGGGCATGGTGATGTGGTGTGTGTGTAGGTATGGGGTTGCCCTAGGTGTGTTTGTATAGTATGTGGGTATACATGCACACAGTTATACCATGTGGCTGCCCTACACAGGTGTTTATTGACAGCTGCAGACCATACCTAGCAGGGTGTGCAGTTCACTGCCTCCGGCCATGGACATGTGACTGTGCCTGCCAGGGTTTCCATGGGCACATCCAGATACAGGCCTCATTGTACTACTCTCACCTGATGATGACAAATGTCCGCTGGTATTAGGCCCCTCCTCGGACTGGCCAAAACCATGTGCTCATGGCCGGCTGTGGTGTGGACAGCACCCCCCCCACACACTGCCGGGGCTGGTACTGCCACTACGGGAGCCCCTTGGTGTCCTAGCACATCCAAGTTGACTGCCAGCTGTTGGTGTTGCTGGCCTACATCCACGAGGCTGTCGCTGTACCCCCACTACACGTTCATGCACGGACATACCACAGTCGATGAGGGCCATCATCTCACCAGACCATCTATCCATGAGTTCGGTATAAGCATGGATGGCACCAGACAGTTCACGGAAGTTGTCGCTTGCAGATGTGAAAGCAGCCCTCTGCAGCCTCAGGCCCTGTCTGGTGTAACATTCCATAAGTGCCTGCACTGCCATGACAGCCTGAAACATGCACCTGCTGATACCAGCCATGTCAACTCTGCCAGGGGCATGATGTCCAGCGGACCTACCACAAGCACCCCGGGACATCTGCCTATGTCGTGCCCTGCTGGACATCCAGCTATGCCTGCTGTGACTAGACACAGTAGGTATGGTTACCACACTTTCCTGTGCACTGCCACCAAATGCCAGCTGTCCCTCCACTATGGCCACTGGTGATGGGGTATGTATAGGCACTGAAACTGTGTGCGGGGTTGGGGTGGCTAAAAGGGGATGTCAAATGATGGTGCAGTGTTGGCCCCTGACAACCCCACCTGTGCCTCAACAGTACTATCATCATCTTCGGTGTCTGTATGGACACCAACATCAGACTGCATGCAGGAGGGTCCCTGACCCACCTCGCCACCTGTGGGTGAAAACAATAAATACACTTTAAAACCTGTACAGCATTGCCTAACAGTACACACACACACACACACTCACACACACACACACACACACACACACACACACACACACACACACACACACACGACCACCGTAATACCTACCTGTTCGTGACTTTACAGACAGTCCCACATATATGTCCGTATGTACTCCATCCTGCATCACACTTGGTAACATACACACATTGATACCACTCATTAACATATCAGTCCTTTAAATGTCTACACAAGTGATCACAACACAAGCCTTGTTACTACATTACCTGCCTGACCTGTGTGTAGTGGTTTTAGATGGTCTTACTGCTGTCATTCCATGTTCACCCTGTGTATGTCAGGACATCATGAGCATGGCTCCTATATATGTGGGCTACTATGTTCCCTCCATAATATTATGCACTGGTGTGTCGTGCATGTAATGCTCAGTACATGCCAGATATGCTGCTCAATCAGCCTATCATGTGACAACTGTAATATATGGATACACTCCCTGGTGTTGACTAGTACTTCCCCAATACATCTGTAGTGCTGCATATGTGGGTTGTAGGTGCCCTTTCTGCTGAATATGATATTAAGGGTGTACCTGGTGTCTACCTTCCCTCTCAATGCCTGTTCCATCCTACAGACCATATTATACTATCAGCTGTCCTGTGATTACACACATGACAAGTGTTCCTGGTGTGTAATGTGGCAGTCCATGTCCATGTCCATGAACTGCACGATCCCAAAGGGAGGTACTGCTGTATGAACACCCCACAACCACACATGTGCATACATGGCCAGCCACACAAACACACACACATGCACACACGCATCCTACATGCATCAACCACCCGCCACTTCACCAGAGTGACCCTACAGACAAACTACCCACCAGGATGCACACACACACACACACACACACACACACACACACACACACACACACACACACACACACACACACACACACACACACACACACACACACAGGTGAGGTTGCACAATGATAGTACACACAGTCCTCCTATTACCCATCTGTCAACATGCATAACATAAGGTACCCAACAGCATACAGTGCAGCTATAGTCAATCCATGCTAGCAACAGTATACATGTGTGTGATGCATGCGCTGTGTCACTAGGTGATGCCCCTTCCCCTGGATACCACTGCACCCATGTACACAGTATTGCTGTGCACCTGTTCTGCACTCTGCCATGTACTATGCACCACACCTCACAGGTGTACAGACCATTGCAGAATGTATACTACTGTGTTGGTTATGTCAGCTTTAATGCTCACAGCCCCTATGTTTTCCAGCAACACATACCTCGGATGATATATGGACAGATGTCATTTGTGAATGCCTGATGTCTGGTTTACAGCTCTCAACATCAGCGGACCATGTATGACCAATCCAATACTCTTACACTGACAACCATCAGAGCATGCCATGGCTATGGGGGATGTACATACCCTTATTGATATGATGCACCCATCCTTGATCTGCCATGGGACCACATCACCGCATATCTTAACAGTACATGAGCCTGATATGTGACATATGTCCTGTACTTTCACATGCAGTGTCTATGGAATGGGTTAGATGTGTGGATGCTGACCATGATGCATACACACCGTGTGGTCATATGTGTGCACACCCTTATCATGACAGTTTGTCACACTTCTTGTTGTGTGTACTACAGCAGACACTACTCATGGCAGGGGTATACCAGCATGGGCCATCTGCATTTGCCAGTGTATGTTCAGTCTGCCCTACACATGTCCCCCTATTCTGCATGATTGCTCAGTCTACTCATGTGCACATCCCTTGGTGTTCACACACTGCCATCACTATTGATGTGGGGGTAGGGTTATGTCTGCCACAGGTCCTGAATCTGACTATGTGCAAATACAGCCATTCTTAGCATCCTTAGGATCCCTGCTGCAGTGCACTGGTGTGTCATGCTGACAATCCCCCCTCCTTCAGCCTTTTTGCAGATGCATGACAAGTAAGCCTACACATGTGCCAATTTGCAGTGTCCCATACACTGAACACCACATGTTGCAGCCTAAACACAGCTGATAATGTGGACTACTGTAATGCCTTATGCCATAGTGTATCTCTGCAGCAGTTGCCATTGTCCTACCAGTATATACACTGGTGTTACACTGTATATGGGTGTTGTTCCCAACATGTCCCTACTGTAGGCCATGTCTCCCACCATTATGTTACTCCCTGTGGACACATTCCACTATGACAGGATGTTAGTTATCATGCAGGTGTCTGACATGCCCTTCCAATATCCCATCATCCTCACCCCTGTGATGCCGTGCATTTCACAGCAACAATATGTGCACATGTACAGCATGCATTCTGGGTAGGTGTGTCAGATGTGTGCATGGAATATACCATTGCCATTACATGCCCTGTGTATTGGCAAGCATCTACATAAACCATACTCACCAGCTACAGGCTGCTGCCTTGGTGGTATCCCGGATGGACCTACAAAAGAGGGTGAGAGATGCAAAGTCAGTGGCCACACCTGTGGCATTCCTACAGGGTGGGTGCAGTATTACAATACATCAACAGTAAATTTCTACAATACTACCACATATGGACATCTGTCTGTCACTATTATGCAGCAACAAAATATATCTATGACATGTCAGATATGCATGATCTACCTGTACCATTGCTGATGTATACGCAACAGTGGTCTACTGATGTGCTCTGTGGCCTTACCTGCATTCTCCTCGGCCGGTGTGTGGGTGGCACCCACCTCCACAAAGGTGCCCAGTGGTTGGTGGCTGGCCAGATGGACAGGTGCCATGAGGCTGGCCAGGAGCTCCTCCACACATGTCAGGGGGAGGTGGATGGCATGCCCCCCCCTGTAGTGAGGTGATCCCCTAGACTGCAGCAGCACACCGACGGGCATTGCGAAGCAGGTCAGAACAATGATGCTAGACCTGCTCATAACTGCAGTTGTGCAGTCCAGCATCATTGACCCTGTGGACTAGGTCATTCCACAGGGCGGTCCACTCCTGCTGATCATGGGTGGCCCAGCCAAACAAGATTGCATAGTGCTGTATGAGTATATTCAGCAGGATTTCATTTTCAGCTGCTGTGTAGGCTGGCAGCCTTCCATGGGGCATTGTGCCTGAAAGACATAAAGATGGACACAGGTGTGAGCAAGTCATGCAGCAAGGTTATCACAGTTCTTAATACACATCACTCTCACCCCCCACCATATCAGTGACAAAAAACTGTACACACAACTCAATAGTTATGACTACAGCATACCTACCAGTGGGGCAGATATTGTACTGTACCTCACTTTGTGCAATGTGTTTGTAGCCATGTTTCCTGTGTGGCACTATCATTGCTGGCCTGTTACAGACTATTCACCTGCATGCCATTGTCAGGGCCACAATGGTTCCATATATGCCTGTGGTATGCTTGCTATGTGTTTGCTGCACATCTGACATTCTGTGTTATTGTGATTGTCTATGCATGCTGTTGGACATGTTCTGGGATTGTGTATACTATTACTACCGACATATGTTCTATAACAGTGACACTATACCATGTATATGTACTACTGGCCAGCAGAACCACCTCTCCAAACTCATTTGCCCATGTTACCAGGCCACATCACATGTGTGACCCACCCTGGGGCCTCCTGATGTACTGGTCCAGCAATACATTCAGGTGAAAGCAACCCAGGGGATGTTATCCCCCCCTGGGGGCACACACAGACATGTTCCTGTCCCCTGAGGTCAGGTCCAGGGTCTGTTCCATAACGGGCTCCACAGACACATGTGGGATGTGCTACATCACCTTGGGGCACCCAGTACACATTCACAGGGCCCACATGCTCCTCCTGCTCGTCCTCCAGGCCAGGCACCTTTGGGATGTGGACTGCTGTTGTGAGTAGCAGTGGGTGGGAGGCTTGTTCCCATTGTGTCCATATTGGGGCCCATAGGGCATCTACACCACAGACCACACACACCATCCAGGGTGTTTACCCACAACATGTGTCACATACCACCCCTGTAGGCTGTCCTCTGTATCTATCAACTCTGACCACCACCACAATTATACCTGCCATACTTCCCCATATTCCCATTCCATACTTCACAGACAAGAGCAATGTGATCCCAGTAAGGGGTTCACATGTAACATACCCGTCCATGTTGCACACACTGACAGCTGTAGATATCTGAGTGTATTGCAATGTGTGCTGTTTCCTCGCACATAGCATACAGCACTGTGGTAGTAATATAGGGGACATGTATTTGCATACATATATGTTTGTGTGTGTGTTTGTATACATGTAGACATGTGCATATAGGTATATATCTATATATGTGTAGATGTATTTGATGTTGTATATATGTGCTCATATATATGTCCACACATGGGTATCTGTATATTTGTGGACATACCTGTAGACATATATATATATATATATATATATATATATATATATATATATATATATATATATATATATATATATATACATATCTATATCTATATACATATATATATATATATATATATATATATATATATATATATATATATATATATATATATATATACACACACATATGCATACCTATATGTGGGGTACTTTCAGACATCAGGTCCATAATCTCACAACACCTTCCTGCATAGCTACACTGTTCTGCCTTGCTACAACACAGACAGGTGCCACATATAGACACAGCCTGACATTAGGGGGGTATATGGAGGGCCAGATTGCAGGTAATAGGTTCATAGGTTCATACTAGGCTATCTGCCCTGGGGCAATTATAAGCCTAGCCCGATTCTGTATGGCTTACGCCACCCCTTGATTTGAGTATACTGTGCCCTTTTTAAGGTTTAGTTTACTGTGCCTCTGTCTAATAGTGACATGGGAGTAATCCCTGGGACAAACCTACGATCCCCCATCCACTTATCGAGATTCTTCTTGAAGAGATTCAGTGAGGTGCTCTGCCTCACATGAACTGGAATTGTATTCCAGAGCGAAGGGAGCCTCTGGGTTATGAACCTGTCCCTCCAGCAACTTCTATTTATTTCTGTGCTGAGGTTCAAGTCCCTCAGTGTGGCTCTAAGGGATTTAGATTTACTGAGGTGGAGCATGTCCATTAATTCTGGATTTGACATAGCTTTGTATGTCAGGCATAGATCGCCTCAAAGTAGGCGGTATGCAACTGAGTAGAGCTGGAGTTTTTAACCGAGCAGCATATGGCATCTGTTTGAGACCCTTGATCCTCTTGGTGAGATACTTTTGGTCTTTCTAATTGCTGCAGGTGTTGGGTAAGGTACATCCCAAAGGGGCATTGTATTCTATGATGGGCCTGATGAGGGATGAATAAAGGGAGCGATTACCTCTCTTGATCTAGATGTGAAACCCTTCGTGGCCAGGTGGGCTATGTAGAGGGTCTTTCTAACCACTTTGGCAATGTGGTTTTCAAAGGAGAGATTGCTAACAACTTGGGTCCCCAGGTCCCTAATAACTTTCTCTGTACTTAATGGGTTTCCGCCTATGTGGTAATTTGTGGGCACATTGTTTTTGCCAAAGGGTATGACTATACATTTTTTGGCATTTAGCTTTAAACCATGGTGCTGGCACCAGTTATCTGTCTCTGTGAGACCTTTTTGAAGGATGTTTGTGTCAGCTGGAGAGTTGATTATGGCGCCCAGTTTGCAGTCATCTGCAAACTTGGTGAGCCATAGTCCTCCCACGTTTGCCTGTACCTCAGAAAACTATATACCGAACAAGAGTGGTCCCAAGACAGAACCCTGTGGGCCTCCACTTGTCACCAGTTTCGAGTCTGACATGGCTCCAGCAACTCTCACTCTGTGGGTTCTGTCTTTGAGCCAGTTTGTGACCCATCTTGTGACATAGGGGTTTATATTTAAGCTGGATAGCTTAGCTATGAGGCCCGAGTGGGGTATTGTGTCAAATGCCTTTGCAAGGTCCAGATAGGCTGTGTGGACTACCTTCCCTTCATCTATGGCTTTGGTGACTGTTTTGAAGAAGTCAACCAGGTTCATAAGGCAGGATCTGCCCTTGAAAAAGCCGAACTGGGTAGGATCTAGTGTCTGTAGGTCCCCAATGTCTTTGTTTATGAGCTCCATGATGATCCTCTCCATAGCCTTGCAGACTAAGCTAGTCAGGCTTATGGGGCGATAGTTTCCAGGGTCCATAGAGGCTCCACCTTTGTGGAGTGGGACCACTGTTGCTGTACGCCATTCTGTGGGCACATATCCTGTAGTGAGGCTGATATTGTATAGCTGTTTTATTTGAGGGATTAGTTCCTCTTGGAGTTCATGTAGGATGCAACCTGGGACGCCATCTGGTCCCATGGAAGCAGTGTTTTTTGCTTTGGAGAGGGCAGCCTTCACCTGAGCATCAGAGATGTTTGGGAGGCAGCCCTTTGCTGGGATAGATACTTGCTCTTTTGGGGGGGAGGGGGTGGAGAAGTTTGCACTGAACCGGTCTGCCAGGATATTGGCGATGTCTGTGGGTTCAGTGTGTCGTTTAGAATCAACTCAGAACAAGTCTGGGAGTTGCCTCCCAGATTTCTAACATAACTGAAAAAAGCCTTATGATTGTCTTTGGTGTCCTGTGCATTTTTTCTCTTGAAGCTGGCCTTGGAGGATTTTATGAGGGATCGTAATTTTTTGCTAGTACTGATCAGAGATGCCTTCCCTATTAGGGATTTTGCTCTATCATGTAGTAGCTTCCTCCTTCTGTTGTACAATTTATTTATGGCAGGGGTCCACCAGACTGGATGCCTGCCTTTGGATGATTGGGTCTTGGTTTTGTTTGGGATAGCATGATCCATGCATTCCTGGAGATGTCCGTAGAATGCATTTATATAGGATTTTGCAGTTTGGGCCATAGTTTCCACTGGCCCTGGGGCCTTGTGGGATTCCACTTCGGGTTTGATGAGTGGGAAGTTCGCTTTTGAGAAGATTTTCACTGTGGTTTTCTGGGCTGGGGTGGGGTCGGGATGTGGACATCCAGTGAAATTAATTTATGGTCTGATCTTACCAATGAGGGATATACTTCTGGTGTGGAGCATAGAGTCCCCATGTTGGTAATGATCAGGTCTAGTATGTTGTCCCCTCTTGTGGGAGTGGTGACTAGTTGTTCCATAGCATTTGAGTTTATAATTTCCAGGAACCTTTGGGCTAAGGTGCTGGGGCTTGAGTAGTGCTCCCAGTCAATGTTTGGGTAGTTGAAGTCACCCAATATAATGGTGTTCGGAGAGATCTTCATGTTCTCTAATGTTTTCAGGAAAGCCGAGTGGGATTCCTGACTTTGAGAAGGTGGTCTGTAGGATGCTATAAACTGAAAAGCAGTCTTGCCCACTGTTAGTTGCACATGGATGGTCTCCAATACTTTGTGCAATGCAGCTCAATCCATTTACTGGAGAGAGACTAAGAGTGAGAGAGAGAGAGAGAGAGAGAGCGAGAGACCCTATTAAACACCTATGGCATTCCTGCATGCTACAATACAGGTTAACCTGAGTATCCTGCAAGAAGTGGGCTGTGAAACCCATGTGTCCATCATTATGGCATTACTTCCACCACCAGCTATTGGCCATGTAATACACATATTTCCCATTACACAGCACACACTATGATGGCTTACATCTTAGTGTTGCTCTGCACAGTTGACAGGTATGGCCCACTACCCACAGGGACAGACTCTATTGGCCTTAGCAGTTGTTCAGCTGAACATCATTACAACACCTGAAGGCAGATATAAATCATTCCACATCATCTATCCCATTATTATGGACCAAGTACTATGGTCAATTACATACATATATACTTCACATACCTGTTCTGGGAATGCAGACTCTTCTGGATGTTTTTTTTTCTGTGCCTTATACGCACTCTCTCTCTCACTCTCTCTCTCTCACTCTTAGTCTCTCTCCAGTAAATGGATTGAGCTGCTTTGCATAGATTGCAGCATGGAATTTGTAGGTGATGCACATGATCAGGTGATGGCCTCTGCCCCAATCAGTGTCCTCCACTTGCTACCTGCATGCAGCATGCTGTGTAGTACTTCCAATTACCAATGTCATGGCAACCAACTACTATAAATCCCTAAATCATGTGGGTGTGGTCTCTTTACATTTCCTGTATGATGGACATCCTTCCTGTATGTGGGCAGCACTGTTACAGACAGCAGGTAGCAATACCTCTTACAGGAGAACCTGCACTCAGGCCAGCTACATATTTGTAGGAGGCTGCAGAACTACAGACAGAGTGTGAGTAGTGTTGTTGTATGCATTGTATAGCACCGGCTTTACAGGGTTTGTGTGTATATACTAGTTTAACTTGGAATGCAGTCTGTCTGCATAGCTCTCAACTGTGGGCCTATCCTCTTGATGGCCAGAGGTGTGCCTATTATGTTTTGTCTGTCCACCACACAGGTCTTTTGTCAGATATATCATTGGCAGTGTGTTTGTAGAGTGCTATCAGTACATGGCTACATCCATTTCTGTTTCTAACTTCATATTCCTGAATAAGGGTATGTTTCAGACTATCCTGTAACACCAGCGACTTGCTTAGTGTATGAAAACAGTTTCACATGTATAGGCATGTGTTCCAGCCTCCACCTACATACTAGGCTTTGTACATATGACATGCTGTCAAGGGTTGTTATGTGGTGGGCTGTGACATTCCTGCCATCACTCCACTGCTGTTGTGTCTCCCACACATGCTGTGGAGTTGGGTCCATATATGTGTGGGCTTCACCTACACAACACGTGTGCCCTTATGCACTCCAGAGGCCAGTGTATGTAACAGTGGTATATGACCCTGTATTATTGAGTCTGGGGGGATGCACCATAACTAACCTAGGCTGTTACAACATGTGGGGATATCAGAGGTAAGCTAACTTAAGGTATCTGGCTGTACATTGCCATACAATTCACCTTGGATAAATGCAGGCCTACTGCCTCCTGCCATACAGACTCTTCTGTTTGTCAGTGTGATTGTGATAGTGTCACTTATGCCTTGTTATGTAACCGATACATCCCATTGTGTCAACTGAGGTATTTACCCCTAGGGATTGTGTACAGAGTGTAGATAGAGGCTGCTGGACTATACATCTGCATTACTTACTGATGATTGATTGGTATCCTGTGGCCCAGTCTGTCTTTACTATTGTACTACTTGAAGAGCTCGGCCTGGACAGCAACATATGTAAACCTTTCCAGACTACTGTATTAATATAACCGTTTCACAGTTGCATTACTCTGTTTAAATGCATGTCAATGTCTAAACAACTATATGACATGGCATATACAACTGTAATAGTACACAAATAAAGCTATCCCATGTATCCAAACCTGTGAGTGGTGTTATATCCTTTGACCTTTCTGTGGGTATATGTTGCAGGCAACAATTGTCATTTGTATGGGTGGCTCATACAGTGTCCAGTTGGTAAGGTGGTAACTGTAGGTATAGTGGCTGTCCTGTATTGTGTGCACCTTCTACATATGTATTTTCCTGTACATATCTCTGTGTGTGTATGTGTAGTTACATATATATATATATATATATATATATATATATATATATATATATATATATATATATATATAGGGTCTATATTAGATCAGCGAATGCTTAAAAAAGTGAACGCTGATTGATCGAACTTATGTAAGCAAAAGCTTAAAATATCGAAGCAACAGAAACCCAAATTTTTTCCTAGGGAAAGAATTTGGTTGTCCGTTTCTGTTGCTTCAGTATTTTCAGTGCTGTGGTGGAAAGTTACGGGTCGGATTCAGGTAAGTTTGCGATTGTGTGGATGTGAGTGTTAGGGCGGGTTAGGTGAGTTAGGGTTATGGAGAAGGTGAGGTGAGTGTGCGATAGTGACAGACCTTAATGTTAGGGTTTGGGTTAAGGTAAGTGGATAGTTAGTGGTGTGTGTATAGTTTAGTGTAGGGTTAGGTGTCAGATTTTAGGTGTATGTGTGTGGATTGCTGTTTGTTTGGTGTGCCTGTATTGTGTGTATGTGTTTTGGATCAGCGATTTTTTTCCCTAGGGAAAAAAATCACTGTTCTGACAGTTCGAGATTATAAGCTTTTGCTAAGTTCGATCAACCAGCGCTCGCTTTTTTAAGCATTCACTGATCTAATATAGACCCATATATATATATATATATATATATATATATATATATATATATATATGTATATATATATATATATATATATATATATATATATATATATATATATCTGTATCTGCATATATGTGTCTGTGTATATGTATCCTAGGGATGTTGATAGCTTCCACATTGTACATTCCCTATGGTAGCCAGACTGTACTGCATGATATGTTACTGATACCAGCCTGACATCATACAGGTGGGATGGAGTACTGTTAACATCTTGTGCACATGTTGTGTCAGGTACTGGTTATGGGATCTGCAACAGTTGGTAGTGTATTGCAGGGCAGACATGTTTGGCTGTGGGGGGGAATACCTATACGTACAAGACATATGTTGTTTGGGCCCCCACAACCCCATTAATGGTGCATGTGGACATACATGTTTTTGTTATGTTCCCATCTTTATCCACAGAGATATGTCTGTATATACCTATATAGATATATATATCTGCTTACACACACACACACACACACACACACACACACATATATATATATATATATATATATATATATATATATATAGATATGCATATATCTATTTAGATTATAAATACACACACACACACACACACACACATATACATGTTTAAATACATTTCCTGTACTGTTGAATGACTGGGCTGGATGATATGTTTGTGAAAACATCAGAGTTATGTGTATCTGACATGACTTAGTTGTAAATCACTTTGGCTATGGTGTGCAGGGTCCTGGGTTTGAGCCTTGCAGATTCTGTTTATTTTGTTGTTGGGCAGAACACAGGCTATTGGATACAGAGTGATTAAGGCACTTTTAAGCATTTGTAAGCGAGTTTGCATGGGTTTGCACAGAGGTAATCACTGCTAACTTCTGGTTACAGTTTCTTATACTCTGTTAGCGTCTAAACTGCTTAACCTGTGTAGGAATCGATTACCTCTGTGCAAACAAGCTTAAACCTGCTTACTGCTGCTTAAAAGTGATAACTCCCACTTACCCCTGCGCTAATTTCTTTAAAAGAAAAGAAAAAAAGAGTTAATAGGAAAGTGGTGAAAAAGGGGCACAAAGAGGGAAAGACAATGGGGAAAATAGCTGGGGATGAGCAGGAGGGTATAGGGAAGGTCCATAGCTGCCCATGTCTTCTACAGCAACAGCTGTGCATATACACTGAATTTGGTGGTAGGTTTGGACACTCAAACCCGTGAGAGAGGGGTGAGGACAACAATAATATGTTGTTATACCAATTAGACCAGATTACATGTGTCCAGTGGATACGTGTGTGAAATGGACAGCTATGTATGGAACAATACTTCTTGGGGGGAAAAGAATGCCCTTTTTTCAGGTGAGAGTAGGATGTTGGGGAGGATAGTAGGTATATTTGTGGAGGTAGGCTAGGTAGGTTAACAGACAAGACAAACAAGACACATACAGGGACAGTATATGACATGTGGGGGGTAAACACCTTGATGGGGAGGGGCTTTGAGAAATCAGAAGCCCATGAGCCCCCTAGTGGAAACAGTGGGAATGAGATCCCCACCCATGGGCAGTCACCACTGCACCTTCACAGCCCCAAAGGTGGTTGTGCTGGGGGCTGAGTCAGAGAGCCAGGCAAACCCTTTAGTTATCACATGCAGCCCTCGAGCTGGCATAGAAGATCTCCAAACTGCTTATCGAGCCCTCTACACACCACAATCCGGACCTGGTGACGGGTGACAGCTTCCTGTCCACGCCTGCTCCCGGGGGGGGGGGCAAGCCCCATCTCCTGAGGTGGTTCCATCTGAAGGTGGTGCAGGACCAATGGATGAGGAGTTCCCAGGTTGGGCCCCAGATGTGCTGGTGCCCGATGCCATGGCCAGCTGAGGTGGGACAGGTGGGTCCGCTGGGACCTGCATTCCCATACTTGCTATGGTGGATCAACATATGTGGGTCAGTAATAGTCAACACATTCCAGGGTTAGGTATAACAGCATGCATAGATATTCCCATTAACCCAGACACCAGATACGGAACATCATAGCAAATGGAACAAATGCATATATGGGACCACAGTGGTAATAACAACAGCATGCAGGTACATTGATGGCACTATGCCACCAATGTTGGAGTATTTCAACATAGCACATGCATAGAAACAGATTTAAATAATTATCAACCAATAGAGCATATGCCCCAACATAACAGTGGAGTCATCAGTATATTCCTGTAGTTTGCATTACTTTCCTAGTCAGTGCTGTTATCTGTACCTTACAAGTATTAGTACACTACCCTATTGCCTTAGTTTGGACAGTGATATGGCTGTCATCATCCTTATACATGAACTAGTTTTACCTGCAGTATACACCTCTTACCTGATATACCTGTGGAGGAAATGTTTGTTAACACTAACTGTTTCTACACATACTCCCAGATTCCAGGTTGATGTTGTGCACATACCTGTCCATCTCTTTTTGCACAGACTCTGGCCATGTCTTGACCACATGCAGGTGAACCGAGACATATCTAGACTATTGCCCTCTTCAACCTTTAGTGACTTACAACACTCTTATACAGGACTTCCTACACAGTTATATTATGCAGCACAATTTGGGTGAGAGTGATCAGTGATACCTTATTATTCAGAGCAACTGCAACACTCACAATTCCATACAATGCCAGAGTAAACAGTACCAGTACAGGGTATCAAGCTTTTAGTTCTCGGCACAGTGTTTGTATCCAACATACCTGTGAGAGCAATGTTTGCTAGCACTACCTGACTGTTGCCACACAAGGTTCCAGATTACACATTACTATTATGCACATACATCTCACTCTGTTACTGTACACACTCTGGTCATAGCTTGACAACATGGGGGTGTAGATAGGACATACTTGGCTTATTACTCTCATAACAGTTTCAGGAGTTGCTAGAGTGACAGGTTTGACCTCATAGATGTGTGACAATCAGTTGTATTTCCTGCTTGCTGCCTAAACATCTGGGATCATCCCACTGACTTCTCAGGGGGACAGGGTGACAGGCAGCAGATATGGGCCCATATACTGGACATTCTGGACTTATCTGTACAGTTGTGGGGTATGATTCTGTATGCAGCCTACTTCCACACCCATGGCTGTATCTGATAAAACTAAAACACTGTCCATCACAGTTGTGTGTGCCATATAGATATTGCTGTATATCTCCTATCTGCTTTCTGTGTTATAAATCTCCTATGGATTTACATTCTGACCTTGTATTACAACACTCTTATACTGGATTTCTTGACAATTATATTATGTAGCACAGTGTGGGTGACAGTGATGAGTAATACCTTATTATTCAGAGCAACTGCATCAGTCACAATGCCATACAATACCAAAGTAAACAGTACTAGTACAGGGTATCTTTCTTTTATTTTTGGGCACAGTGTTCGTATCTGACAGACCTGTGGGAGCAATGTTTGTTAGCACTACCTGAATGTTACCACACACAGTACCAGATTCCAGATTACTATTATTCACATACATCTCACTATGTTACTGTATGCACTGTGGTCACAGCTTGACAACATGGTGGTGTAAATGGGACATACGTGGCTTATTACTCTCATAAGATTTTGGGGAGTTGCTAGTGTGCCAGTTTTGTTCTCATAGATGTGTGACAATCAGTTGTATTTCCTGTTTGCTGCCTATACGTCTGGGATCATCCCTCTGTTTTGCCATGAGGACAGGGGGACAGGCAGCAAATATGTGCCAATTTACTGGACATTCTGGACATATCTGTACAGTTGTGGAGTATGATTCTGTATGCAGACTACTACCACTCCCAGGATTCAAACCAAGTCTGTGTGCTAAAATACAACAGTTCACATCTCAGCTGCATGTGCTATTTGGATTTTGTTGTCTGCCTTTTCACTGTTTTCTATCTATGTGTCTCTCAGTTGTACTGAATTACCTCTGGGGATTACACCAGTCATATACAGACATTTCTACACATTATATTTATGATGCACAGTGTGGGTAACAGTGCCTAATACAACAGTACTATTAAGTGATTGCAAATCTACTTTACCATATGATACCAGAGTAAACACAGGCAGTCCAGCAGTTAGACCTTTACTGTCAGGCTATTATGCTTTTATTTACATACAAACTACATGAGACTCTTCCTGACATATTCTCTGGTGTATGCTGTACTTGCCTTAAACAATACAGGTTTTATACTGTCAATTACCGTACTAATGCTTTTAGATTTATTTCCTATGACAGTACATGCAAGAGTATTACTGACCTGCCTCGTATCGCAACCTCTGCAGGCGACAGCCGTAGGCCTCCTGTTTCTCAGCCTGCTCACTTGCCACTGTGAAGGACATAAGAGGAATATTTAGCCATACCTATCCATGATATACATGAGCTGGCAATTATTACACACATAGTGGAGTGATGCTTACACACAGCTGGGACAGCCACTGCCATCCTAGCCTCTTGGATCCACTGATCCAAGAGATCCCCCTTATGCCGCTTCAGGTTGGCATAGTGATACCTGACCTACTCACCAGATTGGGGTATGCCAGTGGCACTGGTGAGGTTCATGGGTGAGATGGTCCCAGGCTTCTGCCTTATATTGTAAACCCTGGTACTGGCACTGCAGCAGTCTCTGCTCATGGTCTTTGACAAGGAGTCCTGCCATGACTCTGGACTCCTGGATGCCCCATTGCTGCTCCTGGAAGTGCACTCCCTCTCCCCTTTCTGCCATGGTACCTGCAAGGGGAAGCTACAACCAGTTAGGAGATGTATTCCCACCTGTTTGGTTTAAGTAGGGCCAAATTCCCACACTTTGCCATGAATGGCTTGTTTTGAAAAGGTTAAGCTATGGGCAAACCTGCTTACGTAAGGCTGGCATTGTTTAAAGGGGTATGCCACTGGGCACATTGAGTTAGCTGGCCTACATATTGCTTACACCTCCTAAGCTGGCCTGTGCAATGCTTAGCATTGCTTAAATTGATTTTGCATTATATTTGCTTTTTGGCATTGATTTATTATTCATTACATCTTATATATATGTCTGGTATCCATGATTCATGTGTACGTACACTGTATGGGGTCCTTGTATTTAGTAGAGGACTTCAACACTCTATTACATTTACACCTCACATCTGGGTGTACTTCAGTACTCCAGTTCACATATTTATGTTATGGAACATATGACTGCTTACTGATTTCTTTGACATATTCAGTTTGATTTTACTATAGTGAGGGTTTGTTTGGTGATACCTCACTCTTATGCACTGCTGCGATGGCTTGGTGGTTAACTACTGTGACAATAGTGTAAAGGGTCTTGGGTTCAAGACCTGCAAGGTTGTTCATTTTGTTGCTGGGCAGAACAACGGCTTTTGGATACAGAGTGATTAAGGCACTTTTAAACACTTGTAAGTGGGTTTGCGTGACAGTAAGCAATGCTAACCTTCTGTTAAATATGCTTACAGAGAGTTAGCTTCCATATTGCTTAACATGTGTGCACATTGCTTACCCCTGTGCAAACAGGCTTAAACCCGCTTACTAGTGCTTACATATACTTACTCCTGCTTACTACTGCTTAATAGTGCTTACATTTGCTTACTAGTGCTTATGCCCACTTACCACTGCACTGATTTAGACAGTAATGTCTAAAGGATCTTGGGAAGGTGGGGATTTGGAAGCTGTATGGAGTTCATTACACATTTTACCTTCCATTTGTATCCCTGATTCCTGTGTACATATACTGCATGGTGCACATGTGATTATCTGTGGACTTTGCAACATTATGACACTGACACCTCACATCTGCATTTAATGCAGTACTACAGTTCACAAATATATGTTATTTAGTAGGTTATGCAACTAAAATATTGGTAATAATGTGATTTGCATTGGAAAATGGAATGTGTTGCAGTGGGACTTGAACCAGGAATGCCTGGTTGTAAGGTGAATGCTCTGCCCACTACACTATTGCTATACTGCTTCATTTGTGTATATCTTCCTTGTTATACTCTTCAGCCATTTAAGCTGCATTAACCATAGCTAAGCGATAGGCAAACCTGTGCACCTACTGTTAGATTTAATCAGGTTCATAAAAAAATGGTATGTTTATATTGTTTGCATTTTCTATTGCTGTTGTACATGTGGGGAGATGTTGCTGGGGGTATGCAGACACCTATGAGTGGTCTTCTTTTGGGCTTTCTGCTGTTCTTCATTGTGGGGGAGTGTATATTCTGGAAGCTCTGCTCTCAGACATGCCCCCTGCACTCTTACATGCTCCTTGTAAGATTAGGAGCTCAGGCAGCGTGCCATTAGGAGCTCAGGCAGCACACCTTCATTAATATGCATGGCGTGCTGCCATCCTGCTCCTAAACAGCTGCTTCCATGCAGGACTAAGCTAGTCCTGCATGGAAGATTAGAAAATCCAGGGGATTGTGCTTATCATTTAGCTGCGAATAAATTGAACAGCATGAAAACTATGAGTTTGATGTTTATATTTTAACTAAGAATAATTTTTAATTTAGCTTGTTTTTTGCAGGCACACATGAAATGCAGTGCAGATGAGTAAGGGCTATGAGTTGTTAAAAAGGTGCTTAATGTAGTACATGGTGTGGTCCCCTCAGCCTTCAATTGCTGTTTATGTGACTCTGCCAAGTTACTTCACCATACAGTACTCCTAGGCTGCTCTTGAAAAGGGACACCTGTGTCCAGTTAGCTGCCCAGACTGTTATCAAATACTTTACACATTTATCTTTTGAATTTTTGCACCATTCAAGAAGACACTACTCACTACTTATTATAGGCTATTTGAGTATGAATCCCAGGGCATCTCTTATAGTCAAATGAGTTGCCAGATGCATTTTCATTAAATGTGAGTTTCAAGGGAAGATGTGTTTGTTGTTTCTTGTGCTTAGTATATTTTGTGTTTGTTTAGAAAATAGCTGTCAGTGTTTTTTTTTCTGCAAAATTTGAAAGGAAATCAAAATCTCTGTGATAATTGTAAAAGTGAAGAGGAAGATAGTATGTATACTGACAGGTGTAAGCACTGCTTAAGGTAATTGTGAGAGACAGCCAAGTAATGCCATAATGGTATGGCTAAGATGGGCCTGATTTATTATCCACTGTAAGGCCCTAGGTGTCCACAATCCAGCAGTGTTGACTCTGGCAGTGCATGCTGAAAGAATACAGAAGCCATTCAAGTAGGCCAGAGATGTACATCGTCATGTAACATGGGTTAGCTATCCTTGATGACAGAGAAGCATAACATGGTCAAAATGAGACGTTAGTCTACTGCAAGCTCCAATTCACATGAAGCAGAGCTCCTCAATGACCCTATTCAAGCACAACCTAGACAATTGGATGGGACTGCAATTTCTCACTGGGGGTGGCACCTATACCCCTCGTAGATCATAGACATGCTAAGTGAATAACAACCATCTAACCAAGATCACTTAGGGAACATGGGTATAACATGGCTAGGCTTGTAAATGCCCAGGGTCATTAGCCTAGTAACCTCCTATGAACCTGTGCAAGTCACCATCCTGGGAAGAAAACAGTATGCAGTAATATTTCTGATGTTTGTATGACTTGTGGGTTGTTGAACAAAAGTTGCTGCAGCATTTATTTATTTTTATTTATTTTATTTTACATTTGTTGACCGGGCTGGTCTAGCTGGATACATGTCCATTTTCAGTAGAGGCCCGGGGAGATAAGCTCCACTTATAAACTTTACTGATGCTAAGTATAAAAACAGTTAAGAAATAAATTCTAATATAAAAGTAATAAACAAGTGGTATAAAAAAGAAAGAAGTAATGGAGATAAGCTCCACTTAGAAATTATACTGATGCTAAGTTTAAAAACTGTAAGAACTAAGATTCTAATATAAAAAATAATAATAAATTAAGTGGTATAAAAAGTAGGGGAGTAAAGAAGTCATAGTAGAACAAGATAGCAGGAAGTATCTCTTAGACATTTCATAGAGAGGGAAATGGAAATAACTGAAAAGCAAGTGAATTAAATATTGGGGTGAGTAGGTCAGATGAACATAAAAATAATGTTAGTCAGGGTTGGTACAGGGGCACAGCCATTGTGTTTTGAGGTAAAGCTTGAGTTTCTTTTTAAAGAGAGATTTAGAGGGAATAGTTGAGAGTTCAGACGGAAGCAGGTTCCAATGTTTTCCAACAGTGTTAGAGAAAAGAGAGTCTCCGGCCTTGTTGTTTGATTTGACCGTGTCTATAAGAAGTTTGTGTGCGGATCTAAGGGACTTTAGGTTGTGGTAACGGTGAATCAGGCTTGATAGTATAGGGGTTTTATCAGGTTGATAAAGAATTTGATGGACTATGGTAAGCTGGTTAGTTTTTAGTTGCTGTTGGTATTCAAGCCAGCCTAGTTGTTTTAGATTATTACAGTGGTGGGTTCTGTAAGGGTTTCGGTGGCAAATCTGGCTATGTTGTGGTAGGAGTTTTCTAGTTTTGACAGGTTTGTTGTGGATAATTTAGTAAAAATTGGGAGGCATAGAGAAGGGGTGAGATAAGGTGGGTGAGGGCTATGGTTGTTCTAGATTCTGGAGTTAGGAAAGGTTTGATTCTGTAGAGAGCCTATTTTTTTGTTAATGCTTTTTAGTGTGTTGTTAATATGGGCATTGAAGTTAAGGTTGTTGTCTATGGTAATGCCTAGTAGTTTGGTAGTTGACTCTTGAGATATAGGTGTGCCATTTGCTGATGTTATGGTGAAATCAATGAGGGGAGATTTGCTAGATGGTGTAAAAAGGAGCAGCTTTGTTTTTTTTGGGTTGAGTAGTAGACAGTGTTGGGAAAACCAGTCTTCTACAGAGTTAAGTATGTGTTGTGTGAGGGAGTGAAGGTGTGATACAGTTGTGGCATTTATATGGTCTTGAATTGATTTGCTGTATGCATTGCACTAAAGAATGAGTTAATTCATTAAGCGTAGATTATACAATAGGTTCATAGGTTCATAGGTTTATACTAGGCTATCTGCCCTAAGGCATTTATAAGCCTAGCCCAAATTTTTGTGGCTTACGCCACCTTATATGAAAAAAATACTGTGCCCATTAGTTTGTTGTGCCTCTGTCCAGCAGTGACACAGAGATGATTCCCGGGATAAACCTACGATCTCCCATCCACAGGTCAAGATTTCTCTTGAACAGAGCCAGCGAGGTGCTCTGCCTCACATGGACCGGGATTTTATTCCACAGCATAGGGAGTCTCTGAGTGATAAATCTATCCCTCCAGCACATCCTATTTATATCCGTGCTAAGGTTTAAGTTGCTTGCTCTAGTGGTTTTGGTGGATTTGGATTTTTTGAGGTGGAGCATGTCCATTAATTCCGGGATGGACATGGTCTTGTATGTCAGGCACATGTCACCTCTGAGCAGACGGTATGCAACTGAATAGAGCTGGAGTTTCTTCAATCTGGCAGCATATGACAGATTCTGGAGTCCCTTTATCCCTTTGGTGAGGAACTTTTTGGGTCTCTCCAATTGCTGCAGATGTCGGGTGAGATACATCCCGAATGGTGCATTGTACTCGATCATTGGTCTGATAAGTGAAGAGTACAGGGGAACAATGACCTCACTAGATCTGGATGTGAATCCCTTCATGATCAGGTGGGCAATGTAGAAGGTCTTTCTAACCACTTTAGCAACGTGAGTGTCAAAAGAAAGGCCACTGTCAACCTGGGTCCCCAGGTCCCTGATAACCTCTTCTGTGCTTAGTGGATTGCCACCTATATGGTAGCTTGGGGTTACCTTGTTTTTCCCAAAGGGTATGACTATACATTTTTTGGCGTTTAACTTCAGGCCATGGCTCTGGCACCAGCTATCTGTTTCTGTGAGTCCTTCTGAAGGATATCCGTGTCCGATGCACTTTCCACTATGGCGCCCAGTTTGCAGTCGTCAGCAAACTTTGCAGCCAAAGTCCTCCCATGTTGGCCTGTACTTCTGAGAAGTAGATGCCGAACAATAGGGGGCCAAGGACCGAGCCCTGTGGGACACCACTTGTGACGGCTTGGAGTCTGACATAGCGCCAGCAACTCTAACCCTGTGGGTTCTGTCCTTAAGCCAGTTTGCAACCCATCTTGTGACATATGGGTTTACATTTAAGCTGGTAAGTTTTTCTACAATACCCGAGTGGGGTATTGTGTCGAAAGCCTTTGCAAGGTCAAGGTAGGCTGTATGGACTGCCTTTCCTCATCAATGGCCTTGGTGACTGTTTGAAGAAGTTGACCAAGTTCAAAGGCATGATCTGCCCTTGACGAAGCCAAACTGGGTCGGGTCCAATGTCTGCAAGTCCCTATATCTTTGTTTATGAGCTCCATTATGATCCTCTTCATAGCTTTGCAGACTAGACTTGTTAAGCTTATGGGGCAGTAATTACCAGGGTCCGTGAGGCACCGCTTTTGTGGAGTGGGACCACAGTTGCCATACGCCACTCCTTGGGCACGTATCCTGTGTTAAGGCTGAGATTAAACAGCTGCCTTATGTGCGGGTTTAATTCCTCATTTAGCTCGTGTAGCACACAGCCGGGACACCATCCGGTCCCATTGATGCTGTGTTTTTAGCTTTAGAGAGCAGCTTTCACCTGCGCATTTGAGATGTCTGGGAGGCTACACTCCACTGGGATAGTTATCTCTCCTTTAGGGGGGTAGAGGGGGGTGAAGTTTGCACTGAACCTGTCTGCCAGTATGTTGGCAATGTCTGTGGGTTCAGTGATTTTTGTATCATTTTGGACTAATTCTGAGCATATCTGGGAGTTTCCACCCAGGTTCCTAACATAGCTGAAAAAGTTCTGATCATCACTCCATATAATACAGGCTTTGAAGCAAATATAGTCTAAATATATTGCATTTTTATAATACATTTTGCAGTACCTTCTTTACTGCCTCCAGCAACTGTAAAGAGGTTGACATTTGTTAGATCATATAGCCTGTATTATATGGAGTGATGATCAGAACAGTCTGATCTTCAGAATCTTTTATTAGTCACTGTTGCATATCACTGTGGTATAGTCTTAAATGCAAAACTGGATTGCAAAAGTTTTTGGTATTTAGTTAAAAACCTGCTAGTCTGGCACTTGGTGCAGAGGAATAAATGACCACCTTGTTAATGAGCTGTTTTCTATGGCAAGGGTACAGGGACTGAATCTTTCCATCTTCATCAGATACTGAGTACCATTGATCAAGCTACTTAACCAGACAGTGCTTTGAAGTAAATTGGAATTTGGGCTAGGCTCCTTAATGGTCTCCAGGACTGGTTACCTAGTAAATATAAGCCTGATGTCATTGTTTGCCAGCCATTCCCAATTACATAGCTGATATAGTTCAGGAAATGTTATGGCCATATCACCAGCACACAAAGGTAATTTATTCATCAATGGCAGAGGCACTGTATTTGTAGAAGAAGCAATGAAATGCAAAGCTTGTTTGTCAGCAACAATTTCTGCATTAGAAATAGTTCTCATTAATGTGGAGCTATCCAGATAACATTTACTTCTGAAGAGGTTGTGCATATTGACTTAGCATATGTTATTAGGTGGTTAATATTATTTTTGGACATAAATACTCATCTATTAAACTGTATATAAATGGCTTGATCTTTTGGTATGATGCTAGTGATCTTTATACAGTTTTAGGTAGTCCATCCAAAGCTGCCATTCAAGCATATGTAATGTATTTCTTCATAACAATAACAGGTTTTACACAATCAACAAAGTGGCTATAACTGCTGGTGGGGGCAGAGGCTCCATGTGGATGAAAGTACCACATGCTGTTATCTGGTCATTTTTAAATAACCTTTATTCTGGCCTTGCAGGATGTGTGTATGGACATGTTTGTGTTTGTGAATTAAGTTGGAATACCTTAGCTACTGTTTGTTTGTGTGAAACAAACATGATATGTGACTTTGATCATTATTATTATTATTAATTTTTTAACAGACATAGGTTCATAGGTAGGTACTAGGCTATTGGCCCAAGGGCCTAAGTAAGTCTAGCCAGCAAGGTTCCCTGGCTTACGCCACCCAAGAAAGTTAATTTCCTGTGCCACTGTCAGGCAGAACCACAGATGTGATCCCCGGGGTGAATTTCCTATTTCCCATCCACTCATCAAGCTTTTTCTTGAAAAGTGCTAATGAGGAGCTTTGTTTGACATAGATAGGTAGTTTGTTCCAGAGTATAGGAAGTCTCTGGGACAGGAATCTATCCCTCCAGCATGTCTTGTTTATTGTAGTAACAAGGTTTAGGTCCCTAGAGTGTGTAGCTCAGGGAGATTGGGATTTCTTTAGGTGTAGCATGTCCAACAGCTCTGGGTTTAACATAGCTCTATATGTTAGGCAGAGATCTCCTCAGAGTAGGCAATATGCTACAGAGTAAAGCTAGAGATTTTTGAGACAGTCAGTGTAGGGCATCTGTTTGAGGCCAGTAATCCTCTTTGTGAAGTACTTCTGGTGACCTTTCCAGCTGCTGCAGATGTCTTGTGAGGTACATTCCAAAAGGGGTGTTGTACTCTATAATGGGTCTAATGAGTGCTGAGTAGAGGGGAACAATGACCTATTTTTTCCTGGATGAGAACCCTTTTGTGATGAGGTATGCCACATAGAAGGATTTCCTGACTACTGTGGCGATGTGATTATCAAAAGAGAGACTACTGTTAACCTGGGTCCCAAGGGCTCTTATCACACATTCGGCATTAAATAGACTGCTGTTTATGTGGTAGCTCATGGGTACAGAATTTTTACCAAAGGGGATGACACTGCACTTTTTGGCATTGAGCTTGAGAGCCTACCTCTGACAACAGGCATCTGTCTTAGTGAGGCCCTTCTGTAGGATGTCCACATTATTTGGGAATTCGACTATGGCTCCTAGTTTGCAGTCATCTGTGAACTTCATTAGCCAGAGGCCTTCTGTGTTAGCCTGTACTTCAGAGAAGTAGATACCAAACAGGAGAGGTCTCAGGACAGAACCCTGTGGTACTCCACTTGTCACTGGTTTTAAGTCAGATTTGGAGTCTGCAACTTTTACAGTGTGGGTTCTGATTGTGAGCCAGTTGGCAATCCATTTTGTGACGTAGGGATTAATACCTAGTTTAGTGAGTTTAGCTATAATTCCAGAATGGGGGATGGTGTCAAAAGCCTTGGTGAGGTCAAGATAGCCTGTGTGAACCATCTTACCTCGTCTACAGCTTTGGTGACTGCCTCAAAAAAGTTGGTCAGGTTCAGAAGGCATGATCTGCCTTTACCTCCAGTTTGGCTAGGTAAGTGCATCTCTCACAGGTTGTGGTGTTGGGTGGTAGGAGGAGAGGGTTGTCTGTGTACATGAGGCAATTGCTACATTGCCCCAAGATGCCCAGATTCATCAGATAGACAGGAGACAACACTGGGAGCTGACCCTTGGACATGCCTGAATACATAACTACTTTCCTCTAGACAAGTGAGGAAAGTGAATATAAGCGCTGTTTTTCTCTACGCAAGTGAGGAAAGTAAGTACAATAACCGTTTTCCTCTAGGTAAACAGGAAGGTTGAGGGCTGTAGTAATTTGTAGCTTATTTTAGTGCTAACAACAAGTTCTGAACAAATGTTGGGAACGAATAAGCAAATTCAAGTGCTAAAACTAAGAATCTGTACCTGGACCTTGTGGTAGATAGGCTACCTAGTGCTTACCACTCCCACTGATAAGTTAGAATGTTTCCCTCCAACACAGAAAGGCTTGGGGGGGTTAGAAGCTTACAAACAGTCCTGGATACAGTAAATCTGTATCTGGACTAGACTAGTTACAGGAAAGGTGGAAAACAAGTGCAAACATGGACTTTTAAAACAGAAAGTTGAAAGAGATGGAAAAACTGCCCAAACGGCCAATAAGCTACAATTTCTGGACCAGAAACCACTCTTGTGGTAGATAGGGTACCTAGTGCTTACCACTCCCACTGATAAGCTAGAAGGTTTCCCTCCAACACAGAAAGGCTTGGGGCTCAGAAGCTTACAAACAGTCCTGGTTACAGCAAATCTGTATCCGGACTAAACTAGTTACAGGAAAGGCAGGAAACAAGCTTAGAATTTTTTTTTTGTAAAGTGGATAGGGAGAAAGGAGAAACAGAAGATAATTCAAAATTAAGGACCTGAGTGGCTGGCCCTTCACAAATGTTCTCTCTGTATTAGGTAGAATGAGCTAGTGACACTAGACTGGAATAGAGCTGGGATAGAGATGAACAGATGGGACTGGTAGGAGTGTCTGAAGTCAAGATATGATCTCACTGTACTCGGTTGAGTGAGCAAATGAGATAGACCCAGGAGGAGTGTTTAAATACAAATTTACAGGAGGGGCGGGCAATTCCAAAGCCACCAAGATTAATACCAAAACAAGAACAGAGAGGGGGGCAGGAAACTAACTGCAGAGACAGAGAGAGACCACAGTATTCTATGAAACAATTAAATAGAAAAATAAATAACTACAGAGAGAAACAGACCACAATATTCAATGAAACAATTAAATAGACAGAAAAATAAAATGCAGTACAATCCTTAATACTGCAAGTTTGTACTTAACTCAGCTAATAATGCAGTTGATTGTAGGTATGTAGCAGAAGCCAAAGAACTCAAATACTGAGCAGTAATAAATTCAAAGATATTTGACTAACACTTATAAATACAGAGAAACTCTCTAGGCTAAGAGTTTAGCACTAAATATCAATGAAATGAAACACAATAGCCCCCACTAACTGCAGAGACAGAGAGAGACCACAATATTCAATGAAACAATTAAATAGACAGAAAAATAAATCATAGAAGGATATAGTCAACAATGTAGCTGTAATTGCTGGGTTTAAGGGATGTCTGTGGATACAAATGACTGATTCTTCTGAGCTGATAAAGTTAAAAAGTCATTAGTCTTGTCTTTGCAGGATGATTGTGCACTTATGTAAAGCAAACTGGAATACTTTACCATGACCATTTTTATCACAATTAGAAATGTGATATATAAAAGTCATTGAAGTGGCATTAATTGTTGAATACAAATGCTGGCAGATTATAATGACAGCAGTCTGAGTGGCCTGTTACAGTTGACATTTTCTGAAATGGGAACTCTTGTCATTAGTGGTTTATACATTTTGTTTAATTGTTTACTGGGAAAAATGCTCAAAACTACACATTTAAAACATGCACCAACCAATGTTGTTGTATTAAATGGGAAATATTATTTATGTATTTATTCATTTGACCCATGTGTTTAGCAGGAAAGTTTGACTGGGCTAGAAAATTATCATTTTCAGTGGAGGCCTGGGGAGAAAAGCTCCACAATCACAAAATCAGTTACAGATATTTTAAATTACAAAGTTATCATGTTATACTACAAAATATAGGAGTGAAAAAAATGTTGTAATGGGAAAACATAGAACATATGTTTCACAGTAGGGTGCAATGAAAAACAATAACATGAGTTGAAGAAAATATGTCAGAAAAAAGCAATTAGTCATATTAATTGTTATACAGATTAATAAATAATAAATGAGACCTGACAGAATGTTAATAAGATGTTTAAAAGAGATATTAGAGATTACACGATTAGAGACAGTAAATGGAAACTGAGTGATGTCTTAGTATGAGACAGGGTGTTCATATTATGGTCATAGAAGGAAGTAAGGATGCAGAGAAAAGGAGATTATAAGACAAGTGCAGGATAGGGTGTTTCAGGTAACATAGGTGAGTAGGGAGGAAAGAGAAAGAGGTAGAGGAAAAATCTGCAGAGAGAAAGTGCATATGGTAAGGTAGTGGGAAAACAAAGGAAAGGAGTGTGCAGTAGGAGGCTGGACAGGGTTATGGGGTGTAACTTAGGTTGAAGGGGGTGAGCAAAGTACAGGGAGTAAGTTCAGCCAGGATTGGCACATGAGCACATCCATGATTTTGTGAAGTATTCTTTTAGGGAGCAGTTACAGGTGGGTGGGTTAGAAATAGTTCTGGTAGTTAGAAATAGGGAGTTCCACTTTTTTCTTCTGAATATCAGGTTAGGCTTTATCCCAGGGATTTATTTGGTTTATTTATAGCAAGAAGTTGTTTGTCTTCTGATCTGAGAGTTCTTTTAGGAAGATATATGTTGATTAAAGGGGTAAGAGCTGGGCAGGCTGATGGTTTGTATATGATTTTATGTACTATTATAAGTTGAACATAGCAGAGGTGGAGGGGAGTTCTAGCCAGCTAAGGGTATGCAGGGCTTTATAGTGATGGGTAAAGACCCTCACAAAAAAGCCAATCAAAACAAGGTCCTCATGAAAAAACAAGCCACCCTGGTGTACATCTAGCACAAATTGGTTATACAACAAAAGAAAGAAAATGCTGTCTAAGAACAAGAGGGAACTGACTCAGCAGATGAAGAACACCATCCACAGCTTGAACAAGCAAATTAGATATCTTGTAAAAGCCCTCTAAACCTAATTAAGAAACAAAATTAGCATCCCTGGCTAAGGATAATCATAAGGCATTCTTTAGCTACATCCAAAATCTAAAAGGGCAAGCCCTACTTTGTGCCAAATTAGTAGCGGACAGTAGCAGTAATACTGAACCTGAGGACATTGCCAACTTGCCAACAGAAAGATTTGGTGAAAATTCCACCCCCTGTCCCCACCAGATGTACCCTAAAGCATACCTGTCACCACTCCTCTACCTAGTATCTGCAACGAGAAGGTAATAACCATGTCCTCCAGGCCAAAAATGCAGATTCTCTAGGACCAGATAACATCTCAGGTTCAAAACAGGAGCTAGCAGAACTACTTGGCACTTTCTTACCAGTTTCATTCCAGCTGAGTGCAAAACAGTAACCATAATCCCCTTGCATAAAGGGGGTCCAGCAACCGACTCTGGAAACTATAGACCCGTAAGCCTAACCAGCCTAATCTGTAAGGCCATGGAAAGAATCATTATGGACCTTATCAACAAAGAAATAGATGACCTTCAAACACTTGACCAGACCAAATTTGGCTTTGTTAAGGCAGAGCATGCCTATTATATCTGATTGACTTCTTTGAAAATGTCACCAAAGCCCTGGATGAAGGCAGAATAGTGCATACTGTCTACCTCAACTTAGCCAAGGCCTTTAACACAATCCTTTATTCAGGCATCATTGAGAATTTCACCCAGTTAGGGATTAACCCATATGTCACTAGATGAGTAGCCAACTGGCTCACTGACAGAATGCATACAGTCAAAGTTGGGGATTCCACTTCTACCAGCAGACCTGTTACCAGTGGTGTTCCGCAAGGATCTGTGTTGGACCCCCTACTGTTTGAAATGTATTTCTTGGAAGTACAGGCAAAAATAGATGGGCTTTTGCTTACCAAGTTTGCTAATGACTGCCAACTGGGTGCAATCATTGAGTCCCTCAACAATGTCAACATACTACAAGCTGGGATTAGACAGGCAAATGACTGGTGCCAGATCCAGGGACTTAAACTTAACACAAAAAATGCATTATCATCCACTTCTGCAAAGGAGAAGTCCCTGCTGATTACAACAATAACAGTACCCCCCCAAGCTCAAACCCTGTGGTGAAAGATTTGGTAACATAGGTTGATAGCAACCTTAACTTTGATCATCATGTGTCCACAATGGTAAGAAAAGCATTCTGCATTGCACATCTCATAAGTAAGGGCATAGCATTCATAGCTAAGGATGTTATAACTCACCTGCACTCATTCCTCATCAGTAAATAATAGAGTGCAATGCTCCCTTCTGTATGTACCTCGTCAGATACCTGGAGCAGCTGGAAAGATCTCAGAGGTTTCTCACCAAGAAAATTCAGGGCTTTCAACACATGATCTGCATGGACAGAGTGAAGGCCCTGTCACTGTATTTCATATCATATAGATTGCTTAGAAGCGAGTTGTGCCTGGCTTACAGAGCAGTCTTGCATCCTGATCTAATGGAAATGCTGCACATCCGCAAGTCAAATGGGACAAGATTCCCTCACTTTAGGGACCTTAACCTTGCCTGTGACATTAACAGGACATGCTAGAGAGGCAGATATGTCTCACAGAGATTGTCACTCCTCTGGAACAAACTCGCAGTTCATGTAAAACAAAGCTCCTCAATGACCCTATTTAAGTGTAACTTAGACAATTGGATGTTAGACTGTAAATATACCCTGGAGTGTCAGCTAAGTCCCTCTTTGACAGGAGCAGTCAGTGCTGATCATAGATTAGTGCTGCAAATGTAGACCATACAACTTGGTCTCTAAGGGACAAGGGTATAACATGGCTAGGCTTATAAAGGCCCGGGGGCCAATAGCCTAGCAATCTGGCAATTTTGTCACAGCAGCTTTCAAGTTTGCTTTTTATGGATGACATGGTTAGAACTGGGGCTTCATATATTAGGGTGGGCAGAAGGTAGGCTTTGGCTACAGTAATTTTTGAGGGTGTGCTCAGAAAATTATTGTCTTAGTATAGCATGCCTAATTTTTGATTGGTTCTCTTAATATTGCTTTGGGTGTTGAGGTCAAATTTAAGGCTATTATCTATTACTAATACTTTGCTGTGGTGAACTAATTACATTTCAGTGCCATTTGCTGAAAATCATTTTTGAAAAATGCTTTGGTAAGGGTGTGAGTTTTGAGGGTTAAGAGTTTTTTAGGGGTTGATTAAGAGTTGTGCTCTTGTAAGGCAGGTTTCAATGGAGATGACAGCTTCTTGAGTGATTTATTGGAAGTGAGTTAAGGTGTTTAAAGATCAGATGATGGTAGAGTCATCTGCATATTGAATCAAGGTGCCTTCACAAGAAGATAAATCTTTTTTTTGATAAAACTATTGAATAGTAGAAGGCTGGATCTTTGCAGGACTCTTGTGGAAGTGGGAAGGCATGCAGAGATGGATCCTTGCCATGTTACAGCTTGTTGCCTATTGGGAAAGTATCTAGAGAACCATTGAATAGATGGAGATGATAGCCCCAGGATAGAAAGTTGATTGGGGAGTTTACTCTGACAGACCATGTCAAAGGCTTTTGATAGATGTAGAAATACTGCAGATACAAGTTTATTAGAGTTGTCAGCTCTATTGACAGTGTCCGTAAATGGTAGTAATGCAGTGCAGGTGCTGTGGTCTGGCCAAAATCAATGTTGCTTATTGGTGATTTGCTATTTTGTAAGAGATGGTGGAGAAATTGTTGATATATACATCTTTGAGGGAGACAGGATGGCTATGGGACAGAAATTTGTGATACATATACATACACAAACACACACACACACACACACACACACACACACACACACACACACACACACACACACACACACACACACACATATATATATATATATGTATATATATATATATATATATATATATATATATATATATATATATATATATATACAGATATTATCAAAAATGTGCATGTAAGAATTAATAATACTGTATTATACTGGAATGAGTTGGAAGTACTCAAATGAGACTATAACGAATGTCTTTATCTGTTAATTACCGAGACTTGGGCTAAACAGGTCACAGTCTCTCCTTTCTGGGCCAAGTTTTCTTGTACCTTACAGAAAAAAAGTCTACATACACTGTAGTTTGGTTACAAAAATGATTTATTATGTACAGTGAAGATAGATGTCAGCAATATCCAAAAAACAGAATATTCTGGAACTCTGAATAATGTTAACAGTGCTGATAAATATATCCAAATGTTCTGCATGTATACTCTGATTCTCCTGAATAAAATCACCTGAAACAGTTTTTTCACCTGAATAATATCCTTAATATTCTGGATATTTGGCCTGACGTCTGTACTCAGACTTGTGTGTCTGTACTGCAAAGACTTTCTACATATATCAATCCAAACTAACTCATATTCTGGAATGCAAGATATTTGATATTAATGCATATCAGTCCAAACAAACTAATTTGACTTAAGAAATACTGTGGATACAGTTAGTTAATAATAATACCAAAACCCTGTTTTATTGACCTCTTTACCCTTTGTTCCAAAGCCTTGTAGCATACAAACAAGATGTGTTTGTAATCACATGTATAGCACATTCTGCTCTTATCGGTGTTCTTGACTGAAGTTAGTTTTACTGATTTACTGTAACTGTATGCAAATCGTGAAGCTTGTTTTAATATGGCTGCATTTCTAGACCTAGACAAAGAAAATACTGCATTTCTGTACATTTAAATTGCATCTAACCTAAAAGTGCACTGGGATATTCCACAATAAAACAGAAAGCAGTGGTAAAACCTTATCCTTATCCATATATATGCAAGAGCATCAACATAACGTATTTACCAACACATCATGCTGCAACTACAGTGGTTACAATGCCCCACGACTAAGTTAGCACCACATTATGGAACAACTGCAGTGGTGACAATGCCCCAGGACTCAGCTACAACCACATCATGTTACAACTGCAGAGATGACAATGACCCATGTCTCAGTTACCACCACATCATGGTACATCTGCAGTGGTGACAATGCCCCATGACTCAGTTTCCACCACATCATGGTACAAATACAGTGGTGAAAATGCCCCATGACTCAGCTACAACCACATCATGGTACAACTGCAGGGGTGACAACAGCCCATGACTCAGTTACCACCACATCATGTTACAGCTGCAGTGGTGACAATGCCCCATGACTCAGTTACCACCACATCATGGTACAACTGCAGTGGTGACAATGCCCCATGACTCAGTTACCACCACATCATGGTACAACTGCAGTGGTGACAATGCCCCATGACTCAGTTACCACCACATCATGTTACAACTGCAGTGGTGACAATCACACATGACTCAGTTACCACCACATCATGTTACAACTGCAGTGGTGACAATGCCCCATGACTCAGTTACCACCACATCATGTTACAACTGCAGTGGTGACAATGCCCCATGACTCAGTTACCACCACATCATGTTACAACTGCAGTGGTGACAATGCCCCATGACTCAGTTACCACCACATCATGGTACAACTGCAGTGGTGACAATGACCCATGACTCAGTTACCACCTCATCATGTTACAACTGCAGTGGTGACAATGCCCCATGACTCAGTTACCACCACATCATGGTACAACTGCAGTGGTGACAATGCCCCATGACTCAGTTACCACCACATCATGGTACAGCTGCAGTGGTGACAATGCCCCATGACTCAGTTACCACCACATCATGGTACAACTGCAGTGGTGACAATGCCCCATGACTCAGTTACCACCACATCATGGTACAACTGCAGTGGTGACAATGCCCCATGACTCAGTTACCACCACATCATGTTACAGCTGCAGTGGTGACAATGCCCCATGACTCAGTTACCACCACATCATGGTACAACTGCAGTGGTGACAATGCCCCATGACTCAGTTACCACCACATCATGTTACAGCTGCAGTGGTGACAATGCCCCATGACTCAGTTACCACCACATCATGGTACAACTGCAGTGGTGACAATGCCCCATGACTCAGTTACCACCACATCATGGTACAACTGCAGTGGTGACAATGCCCCATGACTCAGTTACCACCACATCATGTTACAGCTGCAGTGGTGACAATGCCCCATGACTCAGTTACCACCACATCATGGTACAGCTGTAGTGGTGACAATGCCCCATGACTCAGTTACCACCACATCATGGTACAACTGTAGTGGTGATAATGCCCGATGACTCAGTTACCACCACATCATGTTACAACTGCAGTGATGACAGTGACCCATGATTCAGCTAGCAGCGCATCATGTTACAACTGCAGTGATGACAATGCCCCAGGACTCAGCTACAACCACATCATATTACAACTGCAGTGATGACAATGACCCATGACTCAGTTACCACTGCATCATGGTACAACTGCAGTGGTGACAACTCCCCATGACTGAGTTACCACCACATCATGGTACATCTGCAGTGTTGACAATGCCCCATAACTCAGTTACCAGCACATCATGGTACAACTGCAGTGGTGACAATGCCCCATGACTCAGTTACCACCACATCATGTTACAACTGCAGTGGTGACAATGCCCCATGACTCAGTTACCACCACATCATGGTACAACTGCAGTGGTGACAATGCCCCATGACTCAGTTACCACCACATCATGGTACAACTGCAGTGGTGACAATACCCCATGACTCAGTTATGACCACATCATGTTACAGCTACAATGATGACAATGCCCCATGACTCAGATACCACCATAGTACAACTGCAGTGGTGACAATGTGCCATGACAGTACAGGTGCAGTGCTGACAATGCCCCATGACTCAGTTACCACCACATCATGGTACAACTGCAGTGATGACAATGCTCCATGACTCAGTCACCACCACATCATGGTACAACTGCAGTGGTGGCAATGCCTCATGACTCTGTTTCCACCACATCATGGTACAACTGCAGGGGTGACAATGTCTCATGACTCAGCTACCACCACATCATGGTACAACTCCAGTGGTGACAATGCCCCATGGCTCAGTTACCACCACATCATCGTACAACTGCAGTGATGACAATGCCCCATGACTTATTTACCACCAGACTTAGACAAAGAGAATACTGCATTTCTGTATATTTAAATTGCATCTAACCTAAAAGTGCACTGGGATATTTCATGATAAAACAGAAAGAAGTGGTGAAACCTTTTCCTTATCCTTATATATGCAAGAGCATCAGCATAACTTATTTACCACCACATCATGGTACAACTGCAGTGGTGACAATGCCCCATGACTCAGTTACCACCACATCATGGTACAACTGCAGTGGTGACAATGCCCCATGACTCAGTTACCACCACATCATGGTACAACTGCAGTGGTGACAATGCCCCATGACTCAGTTACCACCACATCATGTTACAACTGCAGTGGTGACAATGCCCCATGACTCAGTTACCACCACATCATGGTACAGCTGCAGTGGTGACAATGCCCCATGACTCAGTTACCACCACATCATGGTACAACTGCAGTGGTGACAATGCCCCATGACTCAGTTACCACCACATCATGGTACAACTGCAGTGGTGACAATGCCCCATGACTCAGTTACCACCACATCATGTTACAGCTGCAGTGGTGACAATGCCCCATGACTCAGTTACCACCACATCATGGTACAACTGCAGTGGTGACAATGCCCCATGACTCAGTTACCACCACATCATGGTACAACTGCAGTGGTGACAATGCCCCATGACTCAGTTACCACCACATCATGGTACAGCTGCAGTGGTGACAATGCCCCATGACTCAGTTACCACCACATCATGTTACAGCTGCAGTGGTGACAATGCCCCATGACTCAGTTACCACCACATCATGGTACAACTGCAGTGATGACAATGCCCCATGACTCAGTTACCACCACATCATGGTACAACTGCAGTGGTGACAATGCCCCATGACTCAGTTACCACCACATCATGGTACAACTGCAGTGATGACAATGCCCCATGACTTATTTACCACCAGACTTAGACAAAAGAGTAAACTGCATTTCTATATATTTAAATTGCATCTCACCTAAAAGTGCACTGACATATTTCACTGTAAAACAGAAAGAAGTGGTGAAACCTTTTCCTTATCCTTACATATGCAAGAGCATCAGCATAACTTATTTACCACCACATCATGGTACAACTGCAGTGGTGACAATGCCCCATGACTCAGTTACCACCACATCATGTTACAGCTGCAGTGGTGTCAATGCCCCATGACTCAGTTACCACCACATCATGTTACAATTGCAGTGATGACAATGCCCCATGACTCAGCTACAACCACATCATGTTACAACTGCAGTGATGACAATGACCCATGATTCAGTTACCATCACATCATGGTACAACTACAGTAGTGACAATGCCACATGACTCAGTTACCACCACATCATGGTACAACTGCAGTGGTGACAATGCCCCATGACTCAGTTACCACCACATCATGGTACAACTGCAGTGGTGACAATGCCCCATGACTCAGTTACCACCACATCATGGTACAACTGCAGTGGTGACAATGCCCCATGACTCAGTTACCACCACATCATGGTACAACTGCAGTGGTGACAATGCCCCATGACTCAGTTACCACCACATCATGTTACAGCTGCAGTGGTGACAATGTCCCATGACTCAGTTACCACCACATCATGGTACAACTGCAGTGGTGACAATGCCCCATGACTCAGTTACCACCACATCATGTTACAGCTGCAGTGGTGACAATGCCCCATGACTCAGTTACCACCACATCATGGTACAACTGCAGTGGTGACAATGCCCCATGACTCAGTTACCACCACATCATGTTACAGCTGCAGTGGTGACAATGTCCCATGACACAGTTACCACCACATCATGTTACAACTGCAGTGGTGACAATGTCCCATGACTTAGTTACCACCACATCATGTTACAGCTGCAGTGGTGACAATGTCCCATGACACAGTTACCACCACATCATGGTACAACTGCAGTGGTGACAATGCCCCATGACTCAGTTACCACCACATCATGTTACAGCTGCAGTGGTGACAATGTCCCATGACACAGTTACCACCACATCATGGTACAACTGCAATGGTGACAATGCCCCATGACTCAGCTACCACCAAATCATGTTACAGCTGCAGTGGTGGCAATGCCCCATGACTCAGTTACCACCACAGTATGGTACAACTGCAGTGGTGACAATGCCCCATGACTCAGTTACCACCACATCATGGTACAACTGCAGTGGTGACAATGCCCCATGACTCAGTTACCACCACATCATGGTACAACTGCAGTGGTGACAATGCCCCATGACTCAGTTACCAACTCATCATTGTACAACTACAGTAGTGACAATGCCACATGACTCAGTTACCACCACATCATGGTACAACTGCAGTGGTGACAATGCCCCATGACTCAGTTACCACCACATCATGTTACAACTGCAGTGGTGACAATGTCCCATGACACAGTTACCACCACATCATGTTACAGCTGCAGTGGTGACAATGTCCCATGACACAGTTACCACCACATCATGTTACAACTGCAGTGGTGACAATGTCCCATGACTCAGTTACCACCACATCATGTTACAACTGCAGTGGTGACAATGCCCCATGACTCAGTTACCACCACATCATGGTACAACTGCAGTGGTGACAATGCCCCATGACTCAGTTACCACCACATCATGTTACAGCTGCAGTGGTGGCAATGCCCCATGACTCAGTTACCACCACATCATGGTACAACTGCAGTGGTGACAATGTCCCATGACTCAGTTACCACCTCACCATTGTACAACTGTACTGGTACGGAAAACCAAATATAAGTCACACAAAACCAGGAAAATACTCCAAGACCGTCAATGAAGACAATAATTCGATAAAAAGGCAAATCCTTTATTCGATTGTTGAGTAATAAAAATCCAAAGGTCAGCAGAGTGAGAAACAGCAGTATCAGACAAGCGCTTTCGCTTGGGTAATACCAAGCTTTATCAAGTCAAAAACAGTTTCTTCAAACAAAGCTGCTGTTTAAATAAGAATCTTAATTGGTCACATGTTTAATTACAGCTGGGTCTCATTAAAGAAATCAATTTAAAATGTCATGAGCAGGTAAATAAACAAATTACTCAAGTGTACATAAAAAATGTTTAGCATCTGCACTGCTTGTGAGATGATGCATAACTAATAAACCGTGTTGGTACCATTATAAAATTACATACATAAATCGTCCAACGAAGAGAAAAAAGCAGTATTAAAAATATAAATGAAAATAAAAGTAAAAATAAGGATTGTATGTGAACCAAATGGATTTAAAGTCAGCAATACAGAGTGGGGTAAAAGTGTGTATATTACATTTTTGTTAATCATAAAAAAATGGTGTCATAATACACGTGAATAGCACCCAATTGATGAGTTGTGAGATATGTATAAAATATGTATAAAGTAGGGTGTGGGGTGGTAATGATATAGTAAAACATATTACAGCCTGGCTCTTCTAAGCTTCAACACTGAGCCTATGCTAAGTGTGCCATTTAACCCCGGAGGCCTTCCTGCATCCAGCCTGAGCTGCCAAATCAGCTCCCTGTATTCCAGGGTTGATTCCCAGTCACCTCCTCTAGTGCTAGGGTTCACTTGCTCAAGAATCATGAAGGAGAGTTTGTAATTATGACATGTAAGTGAATGTTTGAAAAAGGCATTACTTTCCTTTTTCTTTTCAATGTCATAAATGTGCTCATACAACCTTTTCCTGAATTCTCTCTCGGTTTTGCCTATATAAAAGGCACCACAAGTGATGCAGAGACCGATGTAGACCACTCCTTTGGTTCCACATGAAAAGTGGCCAGGAGATCTAATGTGAGTGTGTCTAGATTTTAGGTAAATGTAAGATTTATTTATAATAAGAGGACACTGCTTACAGGCACCACATTTGAAGGTGCCTTTGTTGTGTTGTAGGTTATGAGTAGTTTTTGTGAGTTTCTTCTCAAAGATTTCTTTGAGGTTTTGCCCCCTCTTCCTAACAAAATTAGGTTTGGCTGGAATAATGTTCCTGAAATCATCATTGCCGGCCAATACAAACCAATATTTGGAAACAATGGTTCAATTTGTTCGGAGTTATCAGAAAAAGTGTAGATGAAGTTGCCATCCTTCTCTTTGTTTTGTTGTTGTGTAAGGTTGGGAATCTGCACTTGTATACATCCAAGCAGTGGAGGGTATAAGGTGTCTCTTTTGGTAAGAATTTCATCAGTTAGGGAATTGAGCAAGTTGACAGGGTAACCTCTTTCAATGAACATACGGTGTAGATTCTGGATCTCCTCTAAGAAGTTGGAAAGTCTGCTACACATTCTTGATGCTCTTATGAGTTGTCCCTTTACTATGCCTTTCTTTTGGTGAAGCGGATGCTGACTCTCATAGTGTAATAGAGAGTTTGAGAAATGAGCCACTCCTTTTAACTGCTTAAATAATTCCCCGTTGAAAAAAATGTAGTTGTTATTTAAGACCATATTCATCATGTCAATAATTAAATTGATGAAGTTGTTGCCCAAGATGGTTTCTTTGGTGAAAAAATCAGCGAACCATTCTAACCCTGTGGAGTGGGGAATGCTGGAAAAGAGGTCTTTGATGTCAATGGTGACCAAAAAGGAGGAGGGGGGCAATTGGCAACAGGGAAAAGTTTCAAAAATTCCCATGAGTCTTTACACACATGAGTGAGAGCATGGATGTGTTGTTTGGTAACATAGTCAATAAACTTGGCAATAGGTTCAGTCGCACCACCTGCACCCGAGACAATAGGTCTAAAAATCAACGGGCTGATGCCCTTGTGTGTCTTTGGGATTCCAAAGATGACCGGAATGGTTGTTTTGTTAACAATCAAGAAATTGTAAAGTTTTTCATTTATAAATCCCTGTAGTAAGTTGTCATATAAGGAGGATTTGATTTTTGCAAGTGCAATATTGTATTCGTTTCGAGAAATGAAACAGTACTGGGTGTCATCGTGCAAAACATGGTGCATACTGGCCTCGTAAGCGGGCTCATACATGAGAACCACACCACCACCTTTATCAGGTTTCATAATTCTGATATGTTCTTCAAACAATTTGTTGATGTATTCAAAGTCTTCAGTATTCAAGTTGGTTGAGTGCGGTCTCGGGGGGTTAACATACATGTTTCGCAAGTCCTGTTCAATTAGTTCCTCATACAACCTAAGAAGCGGATGCGTGGGGGGGTTGAAAGTACTTTTCCTACACAATCCTGTAGGTTGCCAAGTTTGTCCTTTGAAGAAGTGTTTGAGGTTGAGTCCTCTGATGAATAACTTGAGGTCAACTAGTAACTGGGCCAGGTTTGCTCTATTGGTAGGGACAAAATGAAATCCTTTGGTGAAAAGATTAAAAGCTGTATCATTAACTACAAGATCTGTGTAGTTGTAAATGGTGAAATCATTTTTCCTAAAAATAGTGCAGTTGGCGTGTTTGGTTGTAGTGATGTTGGTACTAGGCAGGACAGCATGGTCCAGAGATTCAGTGCAGAGGCAGATTTGATTGGAGAGATTTGCAACATCTTGAAAACCATTTTCTAATATTGTTTGTTCGTCCACCTCCACCCCGTCCTCTGTGGTTTGGGACCCCATGCAGCCTCCCGTGTATGAAAATCCTGCTCACGTTGTCTTTTGTCTTTTTCAGCCAAACGCTCACTCCTACGTGGCGATGGGTGCCTCCTGCGCTACCAATTACGCCGACGTGGTATTACACAGATGGGAGCAAGAGTATATATTTGGCACGACTTGGGCACAGTTTCTCACCTTTTACTGCAGATACCTTGATGACATCTGCCTCATTTGGAAAGGCACTGAAGACCAGTTATCGACCTTCCTGCAACACATTAACAGCACTACGGATTTCTTGACCTTCACACACAATATTAGCCATGAAGAATTGCACTATCTTGATGTTACTATTCACAGGGACCCTCAATCTTTGGAATTACATTCCAAGGTTCACAGGAAACCTACTTTCTCAAACTCTCTATTACACTATGAGAGTCAGCATCCGCTTCACCAAAAGAAAGGCATAGTAAAGGGACAACTCATAAGAGCATCAAGAATGTGTAGCAGACTTTCCAACTTCTTAGAGGAGATCCAGAATCTACACCGTATGTTCATTGAAAGAGGTTACCCTGTCAACTTGCTCAATTCCCTAACTGATGAAATTCTTACCAAAAGAGACACCTTATACCCTCCACTGCTTGGATGTATACAAGTGCAGATTCCCAACCTTACACAACAACAAAACAAAGAGAAGGATGGCAACTTCATCTACACTTTTTCTGATAACTCGAACAAATTGAACCATTGTTTCCAAATATTGGTTTGTATTGGCGGCAATGATGATTTCAGGAACATTATTCCAGCCAAACCTAATTTTGTTAGGAAGAGGGCAAAACCTCAAAGAAATCTTTGAGAAGAAACTCACAAAAACTACTCATAACCTACAACACAACAAAGGCACCTTCAAATGTGGTGCCTGTAAGCGATGTCCTCTTATTATAAATAAATCTTACATTTACCTAAAATCTAGACACACTCACATTAGATCTCCTGGCCACTTTTCATGTGGAACCAAAGGAGTGGTCTACATCGGTCTCTGCATCACTTGTGGTGCCTTTTATATAGGCAAAACCGAGAGAATTCAGGAAAGGTTGTATGAGCACATTTATGACATTGAAAGAAAAGGAAAGTAATGCCTTTTCAAACATTCACTTACATGTCATAATTACAAACTCTCCTTCATGATTCTTGAACAAGTGAACCCTAGCACTAGAGGAGGTGACTGGGAATCAACCCTGGAATACAGGAGCTGATTTAGCAGCTCAGGCTGGATGCAGGAAGGCCTCCGGGTTAAATGGCACATAGCATAGGCTCAGTGTTGAAGCTTAGAAGAGCCAGGCTGTAATATGTTTTACTATATCATTACCACCCACACTTTATACATATTTTATACATATCTCACAACTCATCAATTGGGTGCTATTCACGTGTATTATGACACCATTTTTTTATGATTAACAAAAATGTAATATACACACTTTTACCCCACTCTGTATTGCTGACTTTAAATCCATTTGGTTCACATACAATCCTTATTTTTACTTTTATTTTCATTTATATTTTAATACTGCTTTTCTCGTTGGACGATTTATGTATGTAATTTTATAATGGTACCAACACGGTTTATTAGTTATGCATCATCTCACAAGCAGTGCAGATGCTAAACATTTTTTATGTACACTTGAGTAATTTGTTTATTTACCTGCTCATGACATTTTAAATTGATTTCTTTAATGAGACCCAGCTGTAATTAAACATGTGACCAATTAAGATTCTTATTTAAACAGCAGCTTTGTTGGAAGAAACTGTTTTTGACTTGATAAAGCTTGGTATTACCCAAGCGAAAGCGCTTGTCTGATACTGCTGTTTCTCACTCTGCTGACCTTTGGATTTTTATTACTCAACAACTGTACTGGTGACAATGCCACATGACTCAGTTACCACCACATCATGGTACAACTGCAGTGGTGACAATGCCCCATGACTCAGTTACCACCACATCATGTTACAACTGCAGTGGTGACAATGTCCCATGACACAGTTACCACCACATCATGTTACAGCTGCAGTGGTGACAATGTCCCATGACACAGTTATGACCACATCATGTTATAACTGCAGTGATGACAATGTCCCATGACTTAGTTACCACCACATCATGTTACAACTGCAGTGGTGACAATGTCCCATGACTCAGTTACCACCACATCATGGTACAACTGCAGTGATGACAATGACACATGATTCAGTTACCACCACATCATGGTACACCTGCAGTAGTGACAATGCCACATGACTCAGTTACCACCACATCAAGGTAAAACTGCAGTGATGACAATGCCCCATGACTCAGTCACCACCACATCATGATCCAACTGCTGTGGTGGCAATGCCCCATGAGTCTGTTTCCACCACATCATGGTACAACTGCAGTGGTGACAATGCCCCATGATTCAGGAACAACCACAATCATGTTACAGCTGCAGTGGTGACAATGTCCCATGACTCAGTTACCACCACATCATGGTACAACTGCAGTGGTGACAATGCCCCATGACTCAGTTACCACCATATCATGTTACAGCTGCAGTGGCGACAATGTCCCATGACACAGTTACCACCCCATCATGGTACAACTGCAGTGGTGACAAAGCCCCATGACTCAGTTACCAAAAAATCATGTTACAGCTGCAGTGGTGGCAATGCCGCATGACTCAGTTACCACCACATCATGGTACAACTGCAGTGGTGACAATGCCCCATGACTCAGTTACCACCACATCATGTTACAACTGCAGAGTTGACAATGTCCCATGACACAGTTACCATCACATCATGTTACAGCTGCAGTGGTGACAATGCCTC